>NC_056733.1:1694888211-1695065711 GCF_019279795.1 Protopterus annectens | reverse complement strand
ACATATCTGGAGTTATGCATGGCCATGTATATGAACGATGCTTACGGGATGTACCTGTATCGTTTGTATACAGGGGTTGTGTGCATTATTACGATGAGGAACATGGACGAGGTATACAATTTGTGGACATGTACTATTTGGAAGATTGCTATGGGGAAGCTTCTTGGGAACATGTGAAAGGTATTTATTCTCGATAATGCATGTGGGGAGACGTGCATCATGGTCAGGTGTTTAATCCCGGGTTGTAGGTTCTGCAGGACCGGGTGGAGGCTGAGAAGGGTTGTGGTCAGGTACTGCTAATCTGACTTGTGCCCGGTAGGGTTGCCACCTTTTCAAATGCCCACAGCGGGACATGTTTTGTACAAACGTCAGAGTTTGCAAGGCAAACATACCTACAGCCAGTACATAGGACAGAACTTCACTGTTTTGCCTACATAAATGCTTATTCTTGTAGCACTTAATTTGCTTATTCTGTTTCTTATAACATTTAGGTGTTTCAGAAACAGAATAACTGTTTTATGTAACTATTACATTAAATATAGGGAATATGTTTTTCCTAATATCTCAGGACATTTGCCATTTTCCCAGTTTTTATGCAGGACACAACTGGCCAAGGAGGGACTGTCCCTCGCCAAGTGGGACAGGTGGTAGCCCTAGTGCCTGGATGTCAACGGGGGTGGACATCATGTTTTGCACCTCCCTGGACTATATGAAAAGAGACATGGAGAAGCTCTCTGATCTTGTAGCCCAGGCAGGTATGACCCTGGCCTTGAGTATTCCTGCCATCACCCAGAATGATGCCACAGTACAAGGACAAAATGATTGACTTCAACAATTGGCTAAGCTTCTGGTGTCATTCTAAGGGGATACAGTATTTGTCTTCCTGGGACGATATGATTGACAGACCATGATGCTTTGCCAGAGATGGCTTGCACCTGTCGCCCTTGGGATTCCAGATACTGGCTAAGGCTCTGTCCAGCCCTATAGTGCCTTTTTTAGACAAGGTTCAAATAACAAATTCACCATCATAACAGGTACAAACAAGCAGAATCTGAGGGTAATGCTACTCAGTGCTAGAGGTCTAAACCTCAAAATGCACTCACTCGAGGCACTTCTTAAAATGGAGAGCATTGACATCTGTGCAGTGACAGAGACCTGGTTCAAAGCTCCAGAGAGCACCCCTGCATTACCAGGCTATAATTCATACCACGCCTTTCAGCCACCTAACCCAGAACAAAGCACTAAAGGTGGAGGCGTGTCCATATTCATTAAGGATATCCACACCTCCAGGCTAGTTGAATAGCATAATGCATCGAGATTATCCAAGTGCAACTAAATCTGGGCAAGACCACAATCCAAATTGTAGCTTGCTACAGACCCCCCACCATGCCCCAGGATTCCCACTCCTCATTTCTTGATACACTGGAAAGTATTAGGGTACAACCTAACACCCTAATAATGGGCAATTTCAACGACCCCACTATTAAATGCGAAAACTACTCATGTACCAACTCTTTTGCTCAATGTTTTCTGGAATTCATAAATTCCAATGCCTTGGATCAACTTATTCACACCCCCAACAGGGGCAGTAATATCCTAGACCTGGTCATTACCAACATGGGCAACCGGTGTTCCACACCAGAGGTCAATTACTCGTTGGTCAGATCTGACCACAAACTAATCACCCTAGACATCCCACCCCCACCCCCAATTAGGGAAACCACCGTAAAAAACTTCTCCAAAGCCAACATCACACTTCTTAAGACAGAAGTGGCAAACGTCATGACACCCATGCAGATGGACAATAGAGTTACAACTGCTAAATCCTACACAAATGCACTTTCTAAGCACTTACACGAGCGCATGGATCGTGCTATCCCTAATAGAACCAAGATGCTATCCTCCAAAAAAGGGAAGCCGATCTGGTGGTCCTCTGCCATAAACAAACTCTACAACAGAAGAAAGAAACTGTTGCAAAAAAGAGTAAAATCCCATGACTGGAGGAATGCCCTGGTCAACCTCAGTAAGAAGCTGAGATCCCTCATAAAATCCTCCAAGGCTAGTTGCGAAAAGAAAATTGCCACTGACTCTAAAGACAACCACAAAGCATTCTATAGCTATGTCAAGAATCTCAATGGCAACACTCAGATCTGCTCTGAGTTACAGCACAATGGCACTAAATATACAGAACCAACTGATATTGCCAACATCCTGGCAGATAGGTTCAGTGCTAACTTCACCCCCCTCTCACCCCCTAGAGGGCCCATCTCTATACCGGAAGAATGCAAAGTTCCTGTAATCACGGCTGCACAGGTAAAAAACACACTCTCCAAAGCCAAGAACACAGCATCTATGGGAACTGACAATATCCCAGGCTGCATTCTACATGAACTACAGAATGAACTGGCACCCTATCTAAGTACCATGTTCAGCCATAGCCTCACCTCAGGATTTGTGCCCACTGAATGGCACACCGCAATGGTTATCCCACTCCACAAAGGGGGAGCCACAACGGACCCGGGGAACTACCGTCCCATTAGCCTGATGAGCCTGGTCTGCAAGGCCATTGAATGTATCATCATGGAACTCATAAACAAAGACATTGGTAATCTCCAAACTCTAGACCCTACCCAGTTCGGATTTCTAAAAGGCAGATCATGTCTCCTAAACCTGATTGACTTCTTTGAAGTAGTCACCAAAGCCATAGATGAGGGTAAGGTGGTTCACACAGCTTATCTAGATCTCGCCAAGGCTTTTGACGCCATCCCCCACTCTGGAATTATAGATAAGCTCACTAAACTAGGTATAAATTCCTATGTCACAAGATGAGTTGCCAACTGGCCCATGGACAGAACCCACACTGTGAAAGTAGCAGACTCCAAATCCGACTTCAGACCAGTGACAAGTGGAGTACCACAGGGTTCAGTCCTGGGTCCTCTCCTGTTTGGTATCTACTCCTCTGAAGTACAGGCTAACATAGAAGGTCTTTGGCTAACAAAGTTTGCAGATGACTGCAAACTAGGAGCCATAATCAAAACTCCTAATGATGTAGACTTACTACAAAAGGGCCTCACTGAGACAGATGCCTGGTGTCAAAGCCATGGCCTGAAGCTCAATGCCAAAAAGTGTATTGTCATCCCCTTTGGTAAAAACTCTGTACCCATGAACTACCACATAGCTGGTAGTCTACTTAACACCAAAAATGTGATAAGAGACCTTGGGACACAGGTGGACAGTAGTCTCTCCTTTGATAATAACATCGCCACAGTGGTCAGGATATCCTTCTACATGGCTCACCTCATCACAAAAGGTTTTTCATCCAGAAAAAAAGAGGTCGTTGTTCCACTCTACGCATTACTCATTAGACCCATTATAGAGTACAATGCTACTTTTGGTATGTACCTCACAAGACATCTACAACAACTGTAAAGGCAGCAAAAATGCCTCACAAAGAGGATTACCAGCCTCAAACAGATGCCCTATGCAGACCGTCTCAAAAAACTCCAGCTTTACTCCGGATCTCTGCCTAACATACAAAGCTATGTCATACCCAGAGCTGTTGGACATGCTCCACTTAAAGAAATCCCAATCCCTCCGAGCTACATGCTCTAGGGACCTAAACCTTACCACCACAATAAACAGAACATGCTGGAGGGATAGATTCCTGTCCCACAGACTTCCCATACTCTGGAACAGACTGCCTATCTATGTCAAACAGAGCTCCTCATTAGCACTCTTCAAGAAAAATCTTGATGATTGGATGGGAGATAGGAAATTCACCCTGGGGATCACTTCTGTGGCTCTGCTTGACAGGGGCACAGGGAAATAATTTTCTTGTGTGGTGAAAGCCAGGGTACATTTTTGGCTAGGCTTATATAGGCCCTAGGGCCAATAGCCTAGTACCCTCCTATGAACCTATGAACCTATGCCACAAAGTCTAATCTTGAGAACAGACACTTATTCTATGAGGGATGTCCAAAAATTGTAAACGATGGACCCCAATCAGCTGGCTATTCAAAAATGTGGTAGGGTTATGCATGCATGGGATACCTAGTTTGCAAACCTGAGACTGCCTAGGGTGCAACTGCCTACTAGATGTGAGTAGAGGTCACTATGTGCAGATATGGCTGTGCCAAGCTAGTAGCCCGTGTATGTGTGGTTTTGGTTGACTTTCAGCAAGGGTGGGGGGGGGGTGTGTGCTGTGGAGGGGATGATGGGTATTCAGTTATGTATCCAGGTGTGTTGGGGTTGGATGGCTCTGTTCAGGCCAAACCATTATGTGGGTGTGAGCCGGTAATGTTTTGTTACATGTGTATCACACATTTTAATGTTCATATGTTTGTGGGATTATGTTCTGTAGTATGGCCTGTCAGATTGTATTGCAGATGTGAATGTTTGTTCTTTTGTTTCTTTTCTGATTCACCCACTGCTCCCTCGTACACCTCAATATCACCTATTGTGCATCTGACCCAGTCTCTCCTTGGCGAATTATTACATTACCCATCACCCCCCACCCCCATATTCCACACGCACCATCCATCCCTTCTCTGGTTGATGGGCCATGGCACAGACAACAGAACACATTGCATACTCTACATATCTCTGGTACCAATATGGTTGTGAGGACAACCCTGGCATATTTGATCTTCCACATGCTGCACTTTACACACATAGGTACATGCAAATACCTGTCTTTCATGGCATGGTAGGTAGACCCAGGTAATACCCATTCATCTTTGGGCCGTCCAGACAGGGACAACCTGGACCGCGAATGGGCAGATATTGAGCAAATGTTCTGACCATTGGTAGGGTTGCCACCTATTTAGATGGCCAAAGTGGGACATCTTTGGGACACACATCAGATTTTACAGGCCAACACATGCCCATGGTCAGTACAAAGGAGAGTACTTTACTTTTATGCCTACGTGACAGCTTATTCTTTTAGCGGTTTAGTTGCTTATTCTGTTTCTTGTAACATTTAGGTAGT
The DNA here is from genome assembly GCF_019279795.1 of Protopterus annectens. NCBI lineage: Eukaryota > Metazoa > Chordata > Ceratodontiformes > Protopteridae > Protopterus > Protopterus annectens. Next base: position 1,695,060,724 of record NC_056733.1, on the reverse strand, counting down.
TTAGATACAGAATTAACTATTTTATGGAACTATTACATAAAATATGGGACATAATTATGTTCTATAATCGCAGGACATTTAACATTTTTAATAGTTTTGGTAAGGACACAACTGCCCAGAGAGGGACTGTCCCTCACAAAGTGGGACAGGTGGTAACCCTAACCATTGGGCTAGGCTTAGCAAAGGGCAGCTGTGTGCTAACACTCTTGGTATAACAATCAACACTACAATGGAATATGGACACAGGGTTTTAAATGTCATTTGTTCGAGGGATGGGGACTCAATATTCAGCTACGTGCCTTTGTGTTTACTTTTTATTTTGGTGTTCGCAAAACTGTCTTGTATGCTTTGCATAAATTTCAGTATCCACGGACACTGACAGGAGTGATTATTATTAGAGGCAGGCTGTACTAGTCAGCATTTTAGGTTGCGCATCTGCAGCCGACATGTTCACGCCTCCGTGCAGTGCTTAGACACGCCCCCTGCACTCGTGCACGTTTCCTATGCATGTGGACATTGTGGCAGCATGCCTTCATTAATATGCATGTGGTTCTGTTGCGCCATCTCTACGCTGCACGGTTGGTGCAAGCCTAATGCCGTCCTTGCGCCGAGCTTCATGAATCCCGGGGAATGTCTTTCCAGTGAGCACCCTTGTGAAATGTGGCCTGTATCAGTTGGCAAAAATTTATGTATTCATTTGTTTATGTATGTAATATCTAGAGTGGCTACTCTTACTACAGATATTGGATAATAATATGAAGACTACCTCTAGGAAAGAAATCAATGAACACTTGTTGATACATCTTTATACTAAAAAAATATATAAATGACTGAACCCTAATGCTTTTTTCTTTCTTTTTTCATTATCTGTAGTTTTTTGACCAGTATATTTTGCCCTACTGAATCTTCAGGATATTAATACTCAACAAACTGCAGGGGAAGCATATAATATGTTAACTGCACAAACTGGATTAAACTACAAAATATCTGTACTGTGGCTTGTGTAAATATATTCAGGAAACTAAATAATTTCCCCCATACAGATGAAGCCAGGCTCTTAAAGTCTTAAAATTTGTTTTATGATTTTTTTCCATCAACTATACTCACCAATACAAAAACAATCAATACACATGCAAAGGCAATCATAACATTAAAAAAGAAATAAATGTAAACACACTTAATGTTTAAGAATTCAGTGTTCACACATCATCTTCAAAGATAATTGACCAATAAAAAAGTGTTCCAAAGTTCATCCTCCACTCTTTCCACCACTGGGGATCTAGTCCATGTATCACCCTTGTGCCTTATAATACAGAAGTGTAACATTGTTAATATATTCTATAACAGTCTTTTTAACACTTACACTTAGTGTACATTAAGTGTACACAACATGTGTTCAAGAACATCCCTACCACATTTTTTGTGCTTTCTAGATTACACTAAGTGTACATGTAGTCTACACTTTGTAGTACCCTTTATGTATTCCCCTCAGTATTTAAGGCTGCAAGAAAATCAGTAGGAAAACTAAAATTAGGAGGAAGAAGGTTTGAGTTTTGTTTGTGCTATTTGTTCACTCAGAACAGTGTACATTTAGTGAGTATACACTTAGTGTATGTGTTAAGGCATCCCAGGGGCTGAGTAAATCAGAAGGGATAATTGTATGGCTCATATCAAGAGGACTGTGCAACTATATATTCTCCAATGCTGAATGGCAAAAATGCTAACATTGCAAATATTGACTCTACTCCGTTTTTTCCTGAACTCGTTAAATTACCGGGCACAAGTTCAACATTGGGTACTTCAGGAGAGTGACTAGGTGTCTCACACTACTTAGAGGTTGAGGAAGCATGAATCCACCAGTTGTGATTGATAGACGGCATGTTAGTATTTATTCTGTTTGGTATTAACAACTGCCTCTTTTTAAGTTCAGTTATACCCAATACTCAAAACTTAATGTCAACATTGTGAAGGCCAGGGCTTTAAGTTGCAAATGATATAACAGAATGTATCCTTGACAATAAAATTTTCGCTTCCTTGAACCTTCATAGCATACACAAATAATCCACACACCCTTGACTGCACCTTCAACTTACCCTTGGGCTACATGCTCTATCTTTCGGTTCTGTCAATTAGATTTGCTAAAAAAATGTAAATTATTGAACCATTTTATTGGTGTAGAAATGGCAGAATTGTATAAAAGTGCTCATTGAAGATCATTCCTCATTCCTGGCATTCCATCTGAATATCTAACATTCTCTCCAATTTAATTTTATCTGCATAATGCAGAATTCCCAGTTAGTCTATAAATGACAGGGACCACTGTAAGGATCAGGGATTTATATATAATTTGCTTCTTGCCATATTCAGTAATCTTTTTTTATGTATGTTTAACCCTGCATCAGGTGCTAACAACAACATAGGGATTCTCCCCATAGGTTGGAGAGTTTAAGATGGTGGCAGTAATATAAGTGATCTTTATAAACAGCAAAAACATACAAACTACTATAAAATGTTAACAGAAATAAATATTAGAAGGGACTATGTTGTCCAGATGGTCAATAATAAAGTGACAAAAAGTGAAATGAAAGGAAGAACTGCTGTAAAATCATAAAAAGGGGACTGAAAACTGCATGGAATAGAGGTAGGAAAACCAGATGGTAATGACATCCTTAGGACAATATTCCCTGCCACCCTTTAGAGAAAGACTGACCAAATGCACTCTGAGGCTTTCAAGTTAAGTGGTCCCCTGTTGGAACACATAGAGACAAATAAGAGAAAGTTACAAGAAATAAATGATGTTTTAACCACATATTCAAATGCAATAAACGGTATGCAAACTACTGAAAATGAGATTAAATTAAGAAATGATAGAACAATTAAAATATGAAGAAATGATAGAGAAACTGGTTGAACATGAGGATAGGTCATAAAAAACAACTTGAGGTTTACACCAATAATAGCGCAAATGAAAAGGAAGGACTGTAAAGACTTTATAATAAAGTACCTCAAAAGATAGACTGGTCTTTCTATCGCTGATACTATAATAGAAAGAGTGCCTAGCTTCAGACTGAGAAAGCAGCCAAGTAGCCAGTAGACCTATATTGATTCAACTCCAAACACATATTCTAAAGGGAGGAAATTATTTCTATTTTTTCTAAATCTTTTTTTTAGCCCAGAAATGTTATAAGAATGTATTTGTCCTGGTCCCCTTCAAGAAACACATCACACAGAATGACATTTGACGACCTTTATTAAATTTCCATAAACATAAATGTTAACTAATATTCATTAATTTCAACCAAACATGATACAGGTGAAATAACATCCATGTAACATTATCATAGGACAGGACAGCGTAAACATGCTCATCCTGATCAGTAAGCAGTGTCCATACCTCCACTCACTTATTTATGAAGCATTTCACTTCTGTTAACATTTAATAAGTTCACGCCAAAATGTGACTCCTACTCCAGTTACATTTGCCTAACATCATTTAAGCCCCTCCCTATCCCTACCTCACTTCCTCCCAAACCTCATCCATTCCTATTTAACCCTATCCTCCCAATTCCTTTTACTCTATTTATCTACCCCCCCCCGAAGATGTCCCTGTACAAATAATTAAATCTATAGTCATTAGATTTAATGAACTAGGTAGGATGCATTTATATCCTGGAAGCGATATATAATTTGGCAAATATGATTTGTGTTTTGAATTTGTTTGGTGAAACAGATGATGTAAAATATTTAACGGTTACAAATGTGTTTGTTTCAGAACCACCAAAGAAGGCTTTGTAGCTGAAACTGGTATGGATCTTGCCTAACTTGTTGCTGTTGCTGTCTTCACTGAAAATAAAATAATACTGAAAAGTAAATATTTATTCAAGGATGCTGGAAGTTTTTGTGTTCGATATCTACTGTATATGAAATCTGTGAGCCAAAATAAAAAATAACATTATGAGAGACGTTACAACCTTTTATTAAGAATATATGATAGCTGCTGAAAAATGCAATGTTATAGGAAGTAAGGGAAACCACTTTGGGGGCCAAGACATCATAGAACACTGACTGAGGACAGATACTTAGAGAAATATATGTGTGCATTTGGTCTCACTGATATAAGGAAAATAAAATAGAATGAAGTGAAATATTCTCATTTTGCAGAGGAAATATGGTCCTTGGTCAAAACTAATTATATGTTACATATAAAATGAATACTGTGACATGGTGTCAGTCATGAAAAGACATATGGTGATAATGTCAGTCCACGCACCCATACAAATTACATTTTGTAAGCAAGTAAAAGTATTGTGGCAAGTACAGACATTTTCAAATGTTTCTTCTGAAAAAGAAATGGTTCAATGATTGAGCAGCTCAAACTTGACGTGAAATATCATTAGATTTGAATCTAGGCAGTAAAGAACTTGCAAAGGAAAGGGATAATGGGAAATCAAAGATTAGAAATGCGGTCACATTGAAAGCAAAGTTAAAGTCAAAATCAAAGTAAACTTTATTGTTATTCAAAAATCACACAAGTGCAAAAACTGATCGAAATTTAGTGTCTCCAGACTCAATGTACAGACAACATATAGACAATTTTTCACATTTACTCATATAATACTTAGCTATTACATCACTGACATGCAGGCAGACAGACCAATACTGCACATAATTACATACACATTTTAACACTTTTTGCAGTGAATACTTACTTGCATGAGACTTTAGTATTGCACAGGGACTTGGTTAAGACATTGCAGTGATCCTTCCACACTGAGAGATATGTGAGTATTACACTGTGAACATTAGAATATTGCGCTATGGTTAACTTATGAATTTGCAACATGTATTGTATTAAAAGAAAAAATATTTTCTGCACTGCTGCTGCCTTAGATATCCTTATATATTGAATAGTAATCACAGTAGGTATCTAAAGGGCTTAATAAGTAAGAGATCTGCAGACATAAAAAGGAGTAAGTGTAACACAAACAGATGAAGAATAATTGAAAGAAGCTATAATGTTAATGCTTGAGTGCTTAAAAATACAATTGTGCATAAAGAAATGATTTTAAAATGGCATTTTTGGCAATAGCCATAGATCACTCAAATTTTGGTGAAACATTTGAGGCAGTAAACGTTTGAAATGGTGATAATTAAAATCAGGAATTTAGCAAAATGTTAGGGTACAATTAGAACTAGGAAAAATATGAACTTAATGGTAAATTATTACAACACACTGAATAGATAAGATATAAAAGTTGAAAACAGCACACAGAAAATCGTAACATATTTGAAACAATTACAATTTTTATAATTAACAGAAGTAGAAAGAGGGGAACTAATATGAATCAAAATGAAACTGAAATTAAAGAAACTCTGCAAAACCAGAGCAAGGAGGAAACCCCTAAAATTCATGACATTATAACCAAAGTGTGGAACAGAAGGTGCATGAGAAAAAAAAATCTGGGTAGCACATTTTAAGTATATTTTGTTGAGTGGGGTTATATCCTTGACTTGGAAATAGGTAATAGTGTGATTTATACCAACAGAAGGGAAATTTCCTCCTAATCCAAGGTCATAGGTTCATAGGTTCATAGTTTGGGCTATCGGCCCTAGGGCCTATACAAGCCTAGCCATAACAATTCCCTGGTTATTTCTAGTTCATATAAAACCATTTTGATTCTGAATCATGGATATAAAGCATTTATGATTCGGGCAAAATAATTACAAAGGTACTGCCAGGAATAATAGAGCTGGATCATTGCAGTTTTATAGAAAGTACATAAACATCTGATAAGATTATAGAACCCTTATGACACAAAAGTATTCAGTATAATAATAATGATGATGATAATAATAATAATAATAATAATAATAATAATAATAATAATAATAATAATAATAATATACTTATGTTCATAGGTTTGGATAACAAAAACAAGTGTTTGACAGAATGAGGTGGAAATTAATTAAATGATCTTTTGAGGCACTTGGAGTTTTCTCAAACATGAAAAACATTAATATTTATATCTGCAGGGGAGTACAAGCTTGGGTTAGTGTGATGCTGAGATGTCTAAAACATTTATTTTTACAACAGTAAATAAGCAGGGGTGTCTACTTTGTCAAATGACTTTTGCTCTGTATTTAGAACCACCATCCAGGGAGATACAAAATCAAATATAATTAGGTATGCAGATAAAGAAATACTAATGAGAAAATAACCATTTTCATGGGCAATGTAGTTTATATGTTATCAGTCCAGAACATGATATGAAAAATAATTTTATTAACTGAAATATTTTTCTTGTATAGCAGGATAAAAAATAAATGAAGGAAAATCAAAGGCTATTATTATGAATTATGTCCCAATACTTAACTTGTTACACAACTTCTCCATTTTGTTGGGTTATGACAAGATAAAGACACTTGGGAATTTAGGTGAAATGGTATGTAGAGCAAGCAGACAAAGAAATTTGGGAATAAATTTCTCCAAAGATTATAAGTACAATAAGAAGTACAATAGAACTGATTAAGATGTTTTTTGTTCTCCTGGTTATTTATGTAAGTAAGCTTATAAGTAATAACCAAGAAATCAGACATGGAAGAACATCAAAATGAAAATAAAATTAAGGAGTTTATTTTTAACAACAAAAGAAAAAGTGTGCAATGGGAAAAATATAATATTGACAAAGGAGCAGTGTAGTTTGGCAGTTCCAGATTTCATGACATACTATAAGCCATGCAGCTTAGATTAATATAATCCATTCAGGACTTGGACTCTATGCCCAAATGAAAGCAAATGATAAGTATAGTGCTTGATGAGGCAACCTTATGGTTAAAAGTGGACATTTTTGAAGATTTAGGAATGGAATGGAATTACCATTAAGTACAGTTTTGCATATATTACACTATAAAGCAAGTCTTAAAAAGAAGTTAGACCTTTGAAAAATAGAATAACATCAATAGGGTATACTATATATCCATATCTATATATCTATATATGGGTCTAGGACTATTCACTGAAAGCACATTTCACTGAAACTCAAATGACTGTGCACAAATTACTGAAAGCACAATTCACTGAAATCTCAATTCACTGAAACACATTTCAATGAAAGTTATATATGGCCTTTTCCCCACTGTAGTGTGACCCTGGAGTTAGAATATACATACATATATATATATATATGTATATATAGTTTGGATATAAATTAAGTTTAGAAAAGAGTAATTTATTGAAATTGCAAGTATCCATGTGTATAGTTCAAAATATTTAAAATAGGTGGGGGCGGTGCCCTCACACCCCCCAATGTGCCCCCCTTACTATATATTCTAACTCCAGGGTCACACTACAGTGGGAAAAGGCCATATATAACTTTCAATGAAATGTGTTTCAGTGAATCGTGTTTTCAGTGAATTGAGCTTTCAGTGAATTGTGCACAGTCAAATGTGTTTCAGTGAAATGTGCTTTCATTGAATAGTCTTAGACCCCTATATATATATATATATATATATATATATATATATATATATATATATACACACACACACATACACATTATCATCATCATCATCATAAAAAGACATAGAAAATGTGTAATGAACATCTGGAAAAGAAACAACAAATAATTTATATTTTGGAAGCAGGTAAGACACAAAAATGAGATTGATGTTATATACAGGTCTAATGTCAGAAATGAAGGAAGATATGCAGAGGCTGGATAACAAGTTTGTTAAACTACAAATAGTAGATTTTATTGCTGAGGGAAGAAAAAAAATATCAGATCAGAAAGGAGTAATAAGAACATGCAAAATAATATTAGATTGGAGAAGACAGCATAGTGCAAAGCTAACATTTGTATGTATATACGTGGAGTGAATGAAGATATTAATGATGTTCCTTAGTGGCGAAATTACTTATCTCCAGATATGCAGTCTGTTTCCACTGGCAAGAGGCATATGTTGGGGATATGGCTGGTCAGAATGAGATTCTTGGTAACATATATTTTTGGGAATATATGGAATTGTTTCAATACAAAGATAAATTGAACACTATACCAAGTCTTTTACTTGGAAGAAAATGCATCTTTAGTGTAGAAATATTTTTGTTGATTGGATACAAAATAACTTACTATATGGTTGAAACCTTGACTATCTTTTAAGTTGATAGTGGCTAAGAAAGCCATAACTATAAAAATAGAAAACAAAAAAATAAGCCATCAAAAGGGGAGGAAAAAAAGATGATTACAGAGATAACAAAGTATGGAACAAGGAACTATTAATGATCAGAAACAGAATTCCCTTATAAGAATAAAATGGCCTGTATAGGACTCTGTAATAGAATTGAGATCAAAGAGGACACTAACATTGAGCAAAGCTCATACGATAGACATATATTTAATAAAATAGTCTATAATACAAGGTATGAAATCACTAGGCCAATCAGTAAAATTTATAATATGGTGAATATAAAACAATATGTTCACAAGTTAATTCCTTATTTCAGATCATATTAAGTGTAAGCAGACATTTTAAATCATACTGGAAATAAGGAATAATTAGAATAGTTGTTCACAATATATGATTACACATGCTTAACACTGGTGCCCTGCCACCCAAAGGTTTTGTTTTCCATACTACTTGGAGTACTGCAGAACAATCAGGATTACAAAAGAAATCAGACTAGTAAAATATCTCTAGTCATGTGCATTGCTTCCCCAAAAATGTGTATAATGTCTAGCATAAAAGATGAATTCTGCCATAACTTATTCCAGATATTAGATTTCTGATGTGTGAATCTATACCAGAGCAGTGAGTTTTCATCTTGTTTTCGAGAACTCCCAAAGTCCATAATGTCTTCCGCATGCTACGTAACTTTGAATCTTCTGCTCTATGATGGTTAGTCAGTCTGGTGCAACCCAGACAGCGTGAGAAGAAGATACTACCTAGAAAAGCTGGGCTATAGTGGGGGGCTGTCTACCTAGCTAAATAAGAAATTCATAAGCCCCTTTTTCTGTTTGAAAACATTTTTTATGAGACATTCTGGGTATAAGGAATTCCAGAGGAAAATCAAATACATTTGTTGGGGATTATCTAAATTGTGTGCCATCGGGCATGGGGAAAGTGTTTGACTAGCTGCAAAAAAAAATAAATAAATAACTGGAAATTACATTCTGACTACAGTTATTTTTGTAAGGAATGATAAATACAATTTTTTCATTTACTGATTTATTTATTGTTCTTATACATACTTTTTTTGGATCACTCTTCAGGCTAAATCTGTGTAAATACATTCAGATATGAACTGATACTTTATAGGACAGGACAGCGGCCATGTGTTTTTCTGTATGGGAATTTAAGGGTTTATATAAACATTGGGATTCTAGTATAAGAAATGAGAAAATAGAATACACAAAAAATACGTCTGAACTCAAAAAGTAAAAATTTTTCATTTTTGAGCATTCATTTCTGTTTAAATAGTGACATCATAAATCTATTGGCAAATGCTGTGATACTTGGACATTTTGTTCTCTTGCTGTTAATTCCTGTCTCTTAGATTGATTAGAGTGAATTGCAGTTGATATAATTGTAGTGCTAATGTTTGCTTTAAAATGTTGCATCCATTAAATGGAAATGTTTTCAGTCCTGAGTAATCAATTTGTTATTTCAAAGTTATGCCAGTGTAAATGCTATACGCAAATGTAATACAGTTAATTCATGGCATGTACATTTATTAGATACGTTATATGCTTCTTTCTCACTTTGCATTATGACTTCATAGTTAGAGAGTTTGTATTTTGAAAGCAGTTTCTACGGCTGCAGAAACTCTACCGTAACTGTGCCATATTCTATTTTAAGTTGACATTATGCTAAAATAAAATGCTGCTATGGAAGAGGATGGAAGAATTTTGCAATATGGCAGTTATTTGTATATCTAGCAGATGGCGTGTTAAATTGTGAGTTTTATGCCTCAGCATTTCTCAGTCTTCTGCAGCTCACTTTCAGTGCCATGCAGGAAAGACTTACAAACAATCTAAGCTGGATGTGGTCAGTAAGCAATCTTTGTAGAGTTTGGTAATGAGAATTATTTTTCTTTGTTATTAGTGACTTTTAAAAAAGAAGATAAAAAGGAATCAATGTGAAAAATAGGCAACACATGCCGGGAATGTGTCTGATGTTGCAAACGTTGCTTTGTAGCCTCAGCAAGCAGTCAAAGGACAGCATATGTATTTCTCAAATGGTTTATTAGCAGTGCAGTGACAGGATAGACTTTTACCAGGGCTGACAAAAAAGTGATCATTTCCCTGTAAAACAAGCAGATCTGAGTTTAAGAAAAAACATCTCACTCAGACAATTTTATTATTACCAAGATGACCCATTTCACCATATTTAGCAAATTGTAAGATAACATGTTTTTCCCTACCAGGCAGTAGTTTCCTGTATCAGTCACATTCAGTTTCCAAAAAACACTAAGGTTACAACATCATGGATAAAAATGAAATACTTATATCACTTTTTCCAGAATTGATGTGATTTTGAAGGTAATATATTGTGTTATCAGAGGAATGACAAGTGAGCTACCTTCTCAGGGAGTGAATGGGGGCATAGACATCTGTAAAATGCTTTAAGGTCTGCTTTTTCTTCACTTTTATTGAGTTGATTAGAGAGGTAACAGGACTGCATTGCAGGCAGTTGAAAATCAGTAAGATCTGCTTCTATATTTCAGAGCAGACTTTAATAACCCACTGAAATAGTTGATGTTAAAACTATCCATATAAAGATTAACAAGAATGTAGTGACACTTGAGACAAAATAAGATTTCAACATCGTTATACTCATAAGAGTGTCAAATTAAACTTGTTTATACTTACCAGCTGCTTTGGATGTCCATTTAACTGTTACCATTGTTAATGGATACTGCAGTTCCTTGTCAGTAATTATTCTAAATCTTTAAATGACTCAGTTTAATTATGTCCCTAGCATCCATGTACAATATCAAAGCTTCACTCTTAGCAATAATTGCAGGTGTCTGCCAGAACACAAAGCATTCTTTGTGCATTTCTCCCCGGGCCTCCGCTGAAAACAGGCTCTGTGGAACCTAGTCGGACATTCCCGGTCAACAAATGTTAAATAAATAATAATAAAAATAAATTCTACCCTTTTTGGTTTAATTTTTCCAAATTTACTGTGATGTTTCTCTGTATACAGTGTTATTTCTGTGTGTTGATTGTGATCTTTGTTGGGTTTCCATTTTTTTCCACTATGGTTGTGCTTGTCTCTAGTGTAGAAAGAGGAGCATGGTTGTATCCTGGACTGCTTTTTGTGGGATACTATGGTCAGCTGCTGGAGAAGAGAGAAAGGGCTGCCATTTTAGTGGATTCCTTAGTTTTGCTCCTGCTTCTGAAACATCTTCATTCAGTCTGTGAAGAGCTTCTTTCAAATCTAATGTTCCATAATTGTGGAGAAAAGAGTCCTGCTGTTATTTGGACTCTTTAGTTCTGCTGCTAATTCTGGTAGATCATTTTTCAGTCTATAATTTCAAGAACATTTAAGAGTGTTGGCATTTAAATGATTGCAAGACTATTTTATAGTTCTTGGCTGAATAAGAAGCTGCTTGTACTAAGGAGATTTTCACAAGACTGTTTAGCGTTTACTGACTATTATTAATTATTGATATCTGAGGAGTGCACTGTCTATTATAGTTGGATATGTCTTTTCAGCAACTAGTTTTAACTTAAACTTAAGTGAAAGTTTCTCATCTTAAGTTTGGCAATTTTATTTGTTATTTATTAATAACAATTTTATCAATGCGGCATAGTTCTTTTCTAGTTATATTTAGCTACATTGTTTTAATGAGAATCTTTTGTAGTAAATGTATTGCTTATATTGTCTGTTTTTAATTTTGGTTTTACTCATCTTATATATTTTCCTAGTTATTAGTTGTTGTGCATTACTGACCCTGGAAGCTATCACCCTGTTAGCTTGACAGGTCTGATCTGTAATGTCATGGAGCGTATTATTATGGATCTTATAAACAAGGACATAGGCAATCTCCAAGCACTTGACTCCACCTAGTTTGGATTTGTCAAGGGCAGATATTTCCTGCTGAACCTGGATGTCTTCTTTGAGACTGTCACCAAGGCCCTGGATGAGTGAAAGTCAGTAAATACAGCTTACCTTGTCTTGGTCAAGGCCTTTGATACAATTCCCTACTTTAGCATTATCGAAAAGCTAACATAACTTGGTGTAAATCCCTATCTCATCAGGTGGGTGGTCATGTGGCTCACCGACAGGGCCCTCAAAGTCAAAATAGGGACCTCCACCCCTGATAGCAGACCTAGCAGACCTGTCACTAGTGTAGTTTCCCAGGGATTTGTCCTGGGACCCCTTCTGTTTGGCATCTATTTCTCACAGGTCCAGTCAAAAACAAAAGGCCAGTGCCTGACTAAGTTTGCGGAAGGTCTATATTACGTGATCGAACAGTCAAATATTCAAACATGTAATAATCGACCCTTAAATATCGAAATTTCAGAATGGCGAACGGTTCAATGGAGATCTCCGTACAGTGCAGACATGGAAGTTTTCCATTGTCTGCACTGTAGTGCGATCTCGGAGTTGGTATATATATATATATATATATATATATATATATATATATATATATATATATATATATATATATATGAGTAGCGGGGGGTGTGGGGGTGCAGGCAGGCTTGCCCCCCCCACTTAGAGTATTTTAATGGTTTGTTTCGGTGTTTTTTTTTTTTTGCCGTTTGACATTATGGCATTTTGATATTTAGGAGTCGATTATTACATGTTCGAACATTTGACTGTCCGATCATGTAATATAGACCCGTTTGCGGATGGCTGTAAGTTGGGTGCTGTCATTGACTCCCCAAATGATGTTAATGTACTGCAAGAGGGTCTCACAGCAACTAATGACTGGTGCCAATGTCATGACCTCAAACTAAATGCAAAAAAATTTATCATCATACCATTTGGCTAAAAACACGACCTGTATTGATTACCACATCAACTGCAACTCCCTAAGCACACAACCTGTGGTGAGAGACCTGGACACTCAGGTTGATAACAACCTCACATTCGACCATCATGTAGCGGCAGTGGTTAGAAAAGCTTTTTATTTGGTTCATCTCATAAGTAAAAAGGGATTGCATCCAGAAAAAAGGAGGTTATTACCTCTAAATACTCCTCCCTCATTAGACCAATAATTGAGTATAATGCCCCATTTGTGATATACCTTTCCAAACATTTGCACCAACTGGAAAGGCCACTGAAATACCTCGCAAAGAGAATCCATGGCCTCCAACACCTGTCCTATGTTGGCAAGCTCAAATCACTATCACTCTACTTGGTATTGTACAGATTGCTCAAGGATGATCTGTGTCTCACCTACAAGGCAACCTCGGACCCATTCCTACTAGAGATGCTTCATATCCATAAGTCTAACTCCTCATGCACTACTCGCTCAAAAGGCCTGAATCTAATATGCAACATCAATGATACCTGCTGGAGAGACAGGTTTGTCTCCCAGAGACTGCCCTATCTTTGGAATAGACTTCCCATACACGTCAAATGGAGCACCTTGCTGACCCTCTTCAACCACAACCTTGATGAGTGGATGGGAAACCACAAAATTTGTCCCAGGGGGTCCACCTTTGTCCCTCACTGACAGGGGTGACAGGTGCTGACTGAGGTTTCTTTTTGAGGGTAAACTCTTGATTAGAATTGAAAGGGCCCCAGGGTTAGGGTTATTAGCCTACTAGCCTCCTATGATCCTATGGTCCTACAGTGCTTAGTAATTAACATTATGATAAATGGTGTTTGGACACAAACTAATTTGTCCAGAGATGCCTGTTGGGGGGGGGGGGTAAAAAAGGGTAGAGGGTTAAGAAGTTTGTGATGGAGTTTTGTTGTGCTGTAGGTCATGAAGGGTTAATGGTAGGGGGAAGAGTTAGTTAGACAGAAAGTTATGTAGAGGCAAGGAGTTTGCTAGGTTTTATGCAGTAAATGTTGGGTGGGGAATTACATTTTGGCGTGAGTTTGCTCTCCACCCTCTCTGCCCTTTTTTATCATTTAACCTTCACATATCAGTGTGAGTGGGTGCAAGTCAGAGAAAAGATGTTGGGAATATATAAGTTGGCTTGTCGGTTATCAATGTGAGTGATGTCACATTTCTTCTATTGGGAAGTTGTGACTAGGTGAGCAGTTGAGTTAACATTGCTTTACATCATAGTGGACCAGAGATAGGCATGTAACACTGCCTACTCTATTTTGTTATGTATAAGTTTATGACTTGCAATTAAACAAAGCTATGCCTGTGAATTAATAAATGGTTATCTTATGCCAAATGGTGTTTTTTTTTTTTTTTTTATGGGAGAATCTGGACAAACTTAATCTTGAACTTTACTCCACAAAAAATCCATCAGAAAGCTCATCCTATGAGTCTTCTATGTTCTTTTCAACTAAACATTTCGACAAACTTTTTGAACAATGGGATGTTAGTCAATGTATTGCTTTACTGCTTATTTATATATATATATATATATATATATATATATATATATATATATATATTCATATATATATATATATATATATATATATATATATATATATATATATTCATATATATATATATATATATATATATATATATATTCATATATATATGTATATATATATATATATATATATATATATATGTCTCATTTTGATTTGTCAGAATTACGTTTAATTGAACAACAAATAACCAAGGCCACTTATCCAAAACTCCACTATACCAAAACATCAGTATTCTGAATTACAAATCCCCAAAAGAACAATTATTTAAAATATAAAAATAAAACACACACATTCTCCAATATTTTTGCAGGGGGCAAGCCTCCATGCACTCCCCACACCCTTTCCAAATTATATATATCAACTCCAAGATTGCACTACAGTGACAGCAAGGGTAAATTTCCCTGTCCTTACTGTATTGCGAGCTGCATTTGAAAGCTTTCACCGGTGTGAAAATAATGTACTACATGCTGAAGATTGCTGACACTTGCATCACATCTGCCATGCCTCAGAACTGGTATGGTGTATGAGAAGTTACATAAAAATGGTATACTTGTACTTCTCTCACTACCAGCAACACAGTAAGCATTTCGATTAAATGGACTTCAGCATACTGATGTTTTGGAATAGTGGAGTTTCAAGTAAGTGGTTTCACTTATTTGGTGTTCAATTAAATGTAATTTTGCAAATCAAATGCAAAAGAGAGCTACATATATATATATATATATATATATATATATATATATATATATATATATATATATATATATATATATATGGGTCTACCTGATAACACCGACATGCCAAAACACTGACAACGAAATAACCGACATGACAAAACCGAAAGTTCAAAAACACGAAACTTCACATGCCCGACTAACCACAATCCTGACAATCAACAAAACAAATACCTTTCCCGAAAAACACACGCACAGCACAAGCACACCAAAAACCTTACAAGCCTACACTAAACCTTACATACACAACTATGTATGCACTAACCTTAACCCAAACCCTAAACCTAAGGTCCATCACTATCAGACACTTACCTTACCTGCACCCTAACCCTAACTCACTTAATCTGCCCCTAACCCTCAAGTCCGTCACTATTGCACACTTACCTTACCCGCACCCTAACCCTAACTCACTTCACCCGCCCCTAAACCTAAAGTCCGTAACTATCGCACACTTACCTGACCTGCACCCTACCCTAACATCCGTTACTATCACACACTTACCTTAACATGTCGGTGTTCTCAGCATCGGGAATCTCAACTTTCGATCATCTCCGTTGTCGATCTTCCAGTGTCGGTGTTCTCGTTGTCCGCATTGTGGACTTTTGGCGTTTTCAGGTAGACCTATATAAATATATATATATATATATATATATATATATATATATATATATATACATATATATATATATATATATATATATATATATATATATATATATATATATATAAACTCTCAGTATAACTATACCTCTATCTGTCTATCTATCTGTCTTGGTGTGCGTGTGTTTGTGTGTGTGTGTGTGTGTGTGTGTGTGTGTGTGTGTGTGTGTGTGTGTGTGTGTGTGTGTGTGTGTGTGCGTGTGTGTGTGTGTGTGTGTGTGTGTATATATATATCCCCATATATATATATCTATATCTATATATATATATATATATATATATATATATACATACATATATATATATATATATATATATATATATATATATATATATATATGGATTCACTTCAGAATCTCAAAATTCTGAAACATCGAATTTCACATGATTGAGACCATATGACTGATGTTTCGAAATACTGAAATTCCGAAACAAATCAAAAAAAAAAAAAACAAGTTAAATGTTTCTGCAGGGGACAAGCCCTCCCCTGCACCCCCCCAACCCCACTACTTAAAATTTCCAACTCTGAGATCGCACTACAGTGAGGAAAAATGAAATCTCCCATTCCACGCTGTATGCTGATCTCCATTCACAATGTCGGGATTCCGAAAGTTCGATCATATGGTCTCGGCCATATGAAATTCGATCTTTCAGGATTTTGGCTTTGTGAAGTGTTCCCATATATAGCTATATAGACAGATATGGATCAAACTTCAAAACGAATTAAAAATGTAAGAAATCATTGTTATACGACAAGTATCATTTGCAGTTTTGTTTGAATGTTCTCTGTCAGATGGCATAATCTGTGCACATTTAGCTCAACCAACTTTAATCATATTAATGCAGATCTGAATTAATTGTTTATATCCATAACTGCTGGAACCATCAAACAAATATCTATAGAGTGGTGCAGTGGTGCAGTCGTTAACTTTGTCACTTCACAATAAGAGGCTCTCTGGTTTAATTCTTGGCTGTGGTGCCTTCTTTGTGGAGACTACATATCCTCCCTGCATGAGCGTGGGTTTCCTCTGGGTGATTTGGTTTTCTCCTACATTCCAAAAAACATGCATCTGGAGCATTTCTTTGTGATTCTTCACTGAAAATAGGCTCTGTCCTAGTTGGACTTTCCTAATCAACAAATGTTAAATAAATATGGTCACTTTATGAATTTCATTCTGTTTTTTTACTGCCCCTTTTTTTACTACCATCTTCTGCTCACATACGTCTATGAATAAAGAACTGCATGCAAGTCCACACCTCCATTGTTAATTAAGATGTGAAAAAGAATTTTCCATATCTCCGTATAATTATCAATATCCCATGGCTGTCCATCTTACACCAGCTCTTTTACAGTGTAGAAATACTAAACTATATCAAGCTTGCATATGATGTTGATCAATAACGATGCGTCTATTATTCTTGAGATATTGGTATTATTTTAATATTAATATTCATATTTTATATACACATACACATGCACCCACGCACACACACACACACACACATATATATATATATATATATATATATATATATGTGTGTGTGTGTGTGTCTGTGTGTGTGTGTGTGTGTGTGTGTGTGTGTGTGTGTGTGTGTGTGTGTGTGTGTGTGTGTGTGTGTGTGTGTGTGCTTGTGTGGGTGCGTGTGTGAAGACAAACAACTTTGTATATCTCAGGATGAGTGCATGTTGCCTATCACCATTTTGTGAAATTGTTCATATCATCCTATGGGAAATGTGTCATGGTGATTGATCTCATTTTGGCAAATGCAAAAAGAGTGAGTGCTGTTCATCAAAACTACTTTTGTTGACAGTGGAATGTGCTTTTTTTCCCCTTTGTTGTCTGGCCTCATAGTTGGTATACATAAGTCTGAAGGTTGTGGGTTACAGGGAAACTTGACTTGGCAAAACAAAATTGTTGTATTCTTCGCAAAAGGTAGTTTCAATGAATGGTTTTTGGTTTGTTTCCATTTTCCAAAATTACCTTGAGTGACTCAACATGATTCCCATCCTGTGCATGCATGGCTGCACAGATAAACTCTTGTTGTCAAGATCATTAGTGCATTGTTTAAAAAAAAATAATTTTTTGGTATATTCTACAGTTCAGCACCAACTGTTGCCAATAATTTATGAAATCTGTATTTCTTACTGATGTTTTTACAGTGCATATGTACTAAATCACAGCTTCATCTCCATTGCTACAGTTACCGTTCCTTAGATATTAGCATTGATATACATATAGCATTTGTAACTGGATGAACAAACAAAATAGTAACCCTGGTTGGGAAGCAGAGAGAAATGTCAAAAGCAATTCACTGCAGACTGTTAGCAGCAATAGTTGCATTGTCCGCAACACCCCAACCCACACACCCACAAAGGCAATAGTCTATATCGCTGTGTGTTTCATCTTGTTGGCAACAGAAACTCAAAGGTACACTGACTGTCCAGCTGTGCTGGGTACAATTAATGCTGATGGCTAATGATGAGAAAAAGAAGAAGGAAAAATGTTAATGTGTTAGCGGGCCAAATGCCCCAAATCAGGGGCTCTTTTTAAAATATCATTCTCTTAAATTGTAAATTTGACAGAGTAAGACAATGTCATTTAACATGCATTTTCTGAAGTAAGTCAAGTCCATAACTGTAATGATTGTGATTATTTAAAAAATGCAGTCCATCACCTTGTCTCCTAAAATCACCAGTCTTAGGAGGGATTAAAATAAGATGATTACTTGAAAGATACAAGATACACCCCCGGATTCATGAAGCTTGGCGCAAGGCCGGTGTAAGGCCTGCGCCGGCCGTGCAGTGTATAAATGGTGTAGTAGTGCCATATGCATATTAATGAAGGTGCGCCGCTACCACATCCACGTGCATAGGACACGTGCGCGAGTGCATGGGGCGTGACTAAGCTGCGACTGGAGGCGTGTCAATGTCGGCTGGCAATGAGCAACCTAAACTGCTGAATATTATAGCCTGCCTGCAATAGTAATCGCACCTATCAGTGTCTGTGGATAATGAAACGTATGCAAAGCATGCAAGACAGTTCCCGGCCACACAAAATGGAGAACCAAACAGAAATGCACGCAACATAAGATAATATTCCGTCCATGGAACAAATGATATTTAAAATCGTGTGTCCATAATGTACTGCACTGTCAGAAGTTATACCCAGTGGAAGTGAAGTGCATCATGTCAGCGTGCCGCCAATACACACATATATCCCCATGGGTATGGTCACCAGCAGTTCCACAGTGGTAGTGATAGTACACAGCAGGGCAGTTGTGGCTATATAACAACCATAAAGAAACCTGACAATCCAAATTGTATACCAAACACACACAAACATATGTATATTAAAATGTGCTACACACATGAACAGGAACGTACTCGTCACATACACATAGGATGCTATACGCGGAACCGGGATATCCAAAAGTAGAACCCATGCATGCAAATGCAATACGCAACAACCCCAGTATAGCACATAACCCACACCCATGTCCGAATGTCCACCAAATCCAGCTACCAGCCTTGCGCATCCGTAAACCTGCACATAGCGGGTATTCCCCATATGTAGTAGGAAGTATCGTCCTAGGCAGTGTCCGGATTGCAAATATGTATCCCATGAATGTAAACGTCCCATCACAGGTACGTAAATCCAAATGCCTGCGCATTAATGTTACGGCAAAATGTGTGTACATCCCGCGTGGGATAAGTAACCTGTTGAAACCTCAGAGTTGTGTACACGCCACAGTGTCCATTACTGTACACATCTGGACAAAACATGTATGTGTAGTCACGGTACTGTTCAGTTTCTACACAGACATGCAATTCATACTACGCAGGATGGAACAGCTGTCCACCATGCAGGTCACCCCACTAGGGTTGCCACATGTTCAGATGGCCAAGGTGGGACATCCCTTGTAGAAATGTGAGAATTTGCAGGATAAAACATACCCCCGGCCAGTGCAAAGGACAGAAATACACGTGTATGCCAAGATAAAAGCTCATGCCATAGCATTTGAATAGCTTATGCTATCCCAAATAATAGTTATGTGTACCAGATACAGAATACCTGTATCATGCAACTAGAAAATAAGAAATATATTATTGTCTTAAAATCACAGGACATTTGCCATGTCTTAGGTGTCATCGCAGGACACAACTGTCCAAAGTGGGACCTCCCCTCGCAAAGAGGAACAAGTGGTAACCCTACACCCCACCAAATTATCGACAGTATATATCCAACTCAATCACATACCGACACCACCTCTCAACCTATTAGAGCAACAAAACCTGGACAAAGCCCAAAAGGATGGGAGGACAAATAGGGACAGATGTAATTACTGCTCCCACAAGCTTCGAAAGTTCACTGAATAATAATATGTACATAAGCAGGAATTGTTGTGAAGGATGTGGGGTAGTCCCCAGTATTACAGAGGTCCATACAAATATACTGTAACAAACCGTCACATATGTTGACTGTACTACTGCATACCCGTAGTTAATTCATAGTTACGTCATGTGCAAAATAATAACCCCCATAAGAATGAATACAGGAAATAGTCAAATGTGAATGGGAACACCACTCACCGTGGATTATGTATCGTAACCACCCCCACCCATATTATGTATTGCCAACATCATAAGCTGCGGACAGGTGCCCAAACACCTGTGTCTGTAAACAGATTAAATGTACAAAATGTACAATCCCTGTCCATGTGCTTTGTCTGACATTTGAACATGGTTAGGGCAGTTCCGTTCACCAGTCGGACAAGCCTAAACCCAGATCACCACATGAACACCCTGACAATTAAAGACCTGTATGTGTCAGGAATATAAGCCTTTGGGTTCTGAATATCCCTGCAGTGATGAAATATGCAGCGTGGGTCCAGAGCAGTAGGGAATAGGGAATGTGTAACATGTAGTACCGCATTCTTCCCAGCAGGAGAATGGATGCCTGTGACATAAGTGAAGTGGAGAGGCATATGTTAATGTAGCTATGTACTATGGGTATGCATATAAATGAGTCAGAACACCAAACATATACTGGTTACAGCATCCGGCCAACGTGAATGCAGTCCCGGTTGAACAACGACTACAGCACATATAATGTGAAAGTGTAATGAATGCGTCTGTGCTGTACAGACAGTTAAATATGTAAAGGTGAACGTGTGTTTCGCAAATATCTGTTAACGGGATTACAGATAAGTACTGGTACTGTCACAAGTAATAAAGCCCACGTAAGCACAAAGACTTAGTAAACATATGTAACCCACAATAAGGATATGTATGCGTGCCCGCGCGTAACCTACAATAAGGAAATGCAAGTGCGCCTGTGCGTTTGTGATCCGCCACAGCATAGTAAATGAATGCTGTTTTCCACACGTTAGTTATACATGGCTCAAACCCATTAACCTCTTAAAGTATGGAACCGGATGAAGCCATGCAAACTATCGATACATATAGGGACAAACCCCAGATATGTGCCAGAACAAACATAGAAAGTCGAAAGAATAACGGGTGTGTCAGTAGCATGGATTCTCCGAAGGGTATGCAGTCATAACCTGAACTGCTTGCCAGAAATCCCCACCGTAAGTCTCAGATGAAATGCCACTACATTGCCAGATAGACACAGGTTTATGTAAAACACAGCGAAGATAAAGGGGCAAGCAGCTTTACACTCAGCGACAATCTGTATAGTGGAAAGGTATGGTATGCATATAGATATATGTGTATACACATAATCCACAGACATAAACCAAAGCAAGTTATGAAATGAGGATTGTACATGTATATATGTATACACAACAGACTTATGTCCCGTAGATATGACATATGTACATAAATAGGCGACGTTACATCTAATATGGGTAGACAAACAGACATGCAGGAAAGGTGAATAAACCGCAGCATTCAAAAACATTGGCCAGAAAGTGACAGTCCAGCAAGTTCTACACTTTAAACATGCAGATAGGTGTCCATTGCAGGACTCCAGAAATTGGAATACGTAGCGTCAACCGACATTGACCAAAAGAAGTGACCGCAGCAAATACAAAATAGCTGTACATGCAACAGTATCAGGTGCAAGGGTGATGACACATGTGTCGATAGAATGTATGATGTACGAACTGATATCCAGAGAGTGGGGAGTGCATATAAGTGTCTCTACACTTCAGTAACGCACACATTAAAAATGTGTAATGGGTACTGTAGAGGGTTGTCAGGTATGGGAATCATGGGTATGCAGATATGGGCCTAGGTGTTGTTTGGCAGGGATTTCGTAGGCCCGCCCCATGGGAGTGATGTGGGTATAGCACACGCCTATATCCCCAATAATGGGGCAAACCATCCACTGGATATTGCAGAAACCATTTTGGCAATATGTAGGGCCCTATATCAGTGTCATGTAGGCGATAATCATGGATGGACATGCGTACGACCAAGATGGTACCCATACCTGGCAGTCTGTCAGAATAACACAGCTGCACTAAGGCATAGTACATGAAATACAAATAGGGACTATATTAGATATACCCCAGACAAAGTCAGAACGTGGTGAGAAAACTGGCGTACCCATGAATACGGATGTTATGAGTGTTACTAATCATGTAATGGAAATGTCAGTCACTATTATCTACCGCACAGTCCGTAATGCCTTGCCAGCAATGTACCAGAAAGGCACATCACTATGACAAATGTAACAAGGTCAAACGTCAGGGTGTTTACCCATAATGTGTACAGGTTAGGGGTATGAAGGTAACCTGTCCAGAATACATGTACAGAACCTGTGATACTAAGTGGACAGGTGAGAAGAAAGATATCAGGACAAATGAGATAACATGTACAAGTCATACGCATGTACACCGACAAATGTAAATGACAACGTATGCTCTGTGAATGTCAATGTGGAAGGTTAATAGACACAAATGTAATGTGTCCCTCAGGGTGTCATGCAGTGTCACCGTAACAATGTCCAGTCCCCCAGACACGTACGTGAGCTCTGCCACTGACGGAAAGCGCAAATACCGGCGCACACATATGGCACATGATAGACCAATCAGTGTGGATAAGCAGCTGTTGGCCTGTGTGAGGAATACAACTGTCTGGGTGGGTGTGTCCTGCAATATAAATGTAATGGCATGTGGCCTGTGATGCCGCCAAACAGTGTGTGTATTGGTGTCAGAAAGTTGATAGTTTGTTAGAGACACATACTCCGCAACTGTACAGATTTACGATGAATGTGCAGAGTTCTGCCTCATATGTAGGGTGTGTTCCACGTAACAGTAACATTCTGGCACTTCCATGATAACTGAAGACATGAAATGATGACAAACATGTGCGTAAGACACCAAATCCGACAGAAAAGCCATACTAATGCAAAACCTATTATTGTGCCAACTATTTACGTTTGTTAGAGCAACATGTCAATACTGCCCCTATGTGTCCCACTATCAGATAAGGTCTTGTCCAGCAACTTGCTCTAGGAGGTGGAGTGGTATGAACAGAAACAGATACATGTGTGAGGAAACAGCAATATTGACTGCAAGATAACACAGAAGGTATGACATGCGCTGCAGTAGGACGTGCAGTACTGTCCGCAGGTATGTGCTGACATTGCAAATGACACAGCAGTCTACATGAAGAACCTTTAGGGCTGTCACCTTTACAAATGATGATACTGGGACATACCCACAGCCATGCACACAGCACAAATGGACATACACACATCTAAACTAGGCCATGGTACATGAAGCCTCCGGCGTGTACGAGTACTGTGAGAATACAGCAAGGATAGATGTCTGCCAAGATATACAGCAAACACCTGTAAGGGCATGTAACACCGCCCGTAACACGGACGTTGCATGGACAATGTTGGGAGTTGCAACATACCCCATTGGTATGTGAAAGCTATGCAAATATGCGATACATAAAACAGTCAGCTGCCCATGCAAGAGCAGGGTTATGTGCAGAAAATAGATATATCTATATATATATATATATATATATATATAGAGAGAGAGAGAGAGATAAAGACATACACATGTGGCAGGGCTGGTAATTGAACCTACACATGACTACCCTATCATACTACAGCATAACGTATTTACTGAACACGCTACCGAGACTACTAAACACAGCAGACACACAGGCATTCTACTAGGTGCGTGTCAACATCCGCAAAGACAAAGACGGCAGCAGGATACGTCTGTATTGCAAAGCGTCTAAAAGCATAACCTGAGTTCCCAGGCAGACAGGAGCATGCTCACATACACACACGTCTGGCAGGCCTGGGTAATCGAACCTACACCTAACTACCCTATCATACTACAGCATGATGCATTTACAGAACGTGTTACCGAGACTACTGAGCACAGCACTCCCAGAGGCATACATCTAGGTGGGTGACATCATCCGCAATGGCAAAGACGCCGATAGGGAATGCATGTGTTGTGAGGCATCTAAAAGCATTACTGTGTCCACAGGCAGCTGTAAACACATGCACACACACAAATGGAAGGACCAGGAGTTGAACACACACCTACCTACTCTAACACACTACAGCATTATGCATTTACAGAATGCGCTACCGAGATTACTGAGCACAGCACTCTCAGAGGCATACTTCGAGGTGGGTGACATCATCTGCAAAGGCAAAGACGCCGATAGGGAATGTATGTGTTGTATTTGTTGTGAGGCATCTAAAAGCATTACTGTGTCCACAGGCAGCTGGAAACACACACACAAACACACACACACACTTGGAAGGGCCGGGAGTTGAGCACACACCTACCTACTCTAACACACTACAGCATTACGCATTTACAGAATGCACTACCCAGATTACTGAACACAGCACTCTCAGAGGCATACTTCTAGGTGGGTGACATCATCTGCAAAGGCAAAGATGCCGATAGGGAATGTATGTGTTGTGAGGCATCTAAAAGCATTACTGTGTCCACAGGCAGCTGTAAATACACGCACACACTTGGAAGGGCTGGGAGTTGAACACACACCTGCCTAATCTAACACACTACAGCATTATGCATTTACAGAACGCGCTACTGAGATTACTCAACATAGCACTCTCAGAGGCATACTTCTAGGTGGGCGACATCATCCGCAAAGGCAAAGACGCCGATAGGGAATGTATGTGTTGTATGTGTTGTGAGGCATCTAAAAGCATTACTGTGTCCACAGGGAGCTGTAAACACACGCACACACACACACTTGGAAGGGCTGGGAGTTGAACACACACCTACCTAGTCTAACACCCTACAGCATTACGCATTTACAGAACGCGCTACTGAGATTACTGAACACAGCACTCTCAGAGGCATACTTCTAGGTGGGTGACATCATCTGCAAATGCAAAGATGCAGATAGGGAATGTATGTGTTGTGAGGCATCTAAAAGCATTACTGTGTCCACAGGCAGCTATAAACACACGCACACACTTGGAAGGGCTAGGAGTTGAACACACACCTACCTACTCTAACACACTACAGCATTACGCATTTACAGAATGCGCTACCGAGATTACAGAACACAGCACTCTCAGAGGCATACTTCTAGGTGGGTGACATCATCCGCAAAGGCAAAGACGCCGATAGGGAATGTATGTGTTGTGAGGCATCTAAAAGCATTACCGTGTCCACAGGCAGCTGTAAACACACTCACACACACACACACACACTTAGAAGGGCCAGGAGTTGAACACACACCTACCTACTCTAACACACTACAGCATTACACATTTACAGAACGTGCTACCGAGATTACTGAACATAGCACTCTCAGAGGCATACTTCTAGGTGGGTGGCATCATCCGCAAAGGCAAAGACGCTGATAGGGAATGTATGTGGTTGTATGTGTTGTGAGGCATCTAAAAGCATTACTGTGCCCACAGGCAGCTGTAAACACACGCACACACACACTTGGAAGGGCCGGGAGTTGAACACATACCTACCTACTCTAACACACTACAACATTATGCATTTACAGAACGCGCTACCGAGATTACTGAACACAGCACTCTCAGAGGCATACTTCTAGATGGGTGACATCATCCGCAAAGGCAAAGACGCCAATAGGGAATGTATGTGTTGTGAGGCATCTAAAAGCATTACTGTGTCCACAGGCAGCTGTAAACACATGCACACACACTTGGAAGGGCCGGGAGTTGAACACACACCTATCTACTCTAACACACTACAGCATTATGCATTTACAGAACACGCTATCGAGATTACTGAACACAGCACTCTCAGAGGCATACTTCTAGGTGGGTGACATCATCCGCAAAGGCAAAGACGCTGATAGGGAATGTATGTGTTGTGAGGCATCTAAAAGCATTACTGTGTCCACAGGCAGCTGTAAACACACGCACACACACACTTGGAAGGGCCGGGAGTTGAACACACACCTACCTACTCTAACACACTACAGCATTACGCATTTACAGAACGCACTACCGAGATTACTGAGCACAGCACTCTCAGAGGCATACTTCTAGGTGGGTGACATCATCCACAAAGGTAAAGACGCCAATAGGGAATGTATGTGCTGTGAGGCATCTAAAAGCATTACTGTGTCCCCAGGCAGCTGTAAACACATGCACACACACTTGGAAGGGCCGGGAGTTGAATACACACCTACCTACTCTAACACACTACAGCATTATGCATTTACAGAACGCGCTACCAAGATTACTTAACACAGCACTCTCAGAGGCATACTTCTAGGTGGGTGACATCATCTGCAAAGGCAAAGACGCCGATAGGGAATGTATGTGTTGTGAGGCATCTAAAAACATTACTGTGTCCCCAGGCAGCTGGAAACACACGCACACACACACACACTTGGAAGAGCTGGGAGATGAACACACACCTACCTACTCTACCACTCTACAGCATTACGCATTTATAGAACGCACTACTGAGATTACTGAACACAGCACTCTCAGAGGCATACTTCTAGGTGGGTGACATCATCCGCAAAGGCAAAGATGCCGATAGGGAATGTTTAGAGAGGTCTGAAAGTATATTACCGTCCCAAGGTAGACATACACAAACACGCCAGTGCTGTCAACGGGCCAACTAAATATCTACGGAGCACAACAAATACTGAATAGATATGGGATGCGCCACAGACAGTACACCCTTCGAGAGAGCAGCAAGTGTGTTCAATGTAGGCATCCATCGTGACATTGAAATTGGACATCTGGTGCTTGGATGACCACCATGGCTATACAGGATGTCAATGGCCATGCCCACACGCTTAGTATCACATGTCTGTTTGGAACGTACTGTGTGTCCATCTACACAATGGCATACTGGGCATGCTCACACACATAGCTGTTGCAAAGGGCCATCTTGCATGCACATGAAGTCTAATCATGGAGGGGCGCAGTGTGGAATGTACTGTGTGTCCATCTCCACAACAGCGTACTGGGCATGCTCACACACTTAGCTGTTGCAAAGGGCCATCTTGCATGCACATGGAGTCTAATCATGGAGGGGCGCAGTGTGGAATGTATTGTGTGTCCATCTACACAATGGCGTACTGGGCATGCTCACACACTTAGCTGTTGCAAAGGGCCATCTTGCAGGCACATGGAGTCTAATCATGGAGGGGCGCAGTGTGGAATGTACTGTGTGTCCATCTACACAACGGCATACTGGGCATGCTCACACACTTAGCAGTTGCAAAGGGCAATCTTGCATGCAGATGGAGTGTACACACAGAAGGGCACAGTAAGGTATAACTGCCCTCACGCACAGGGTGGTCACACATGCAGTGACCTGTACACACACAGCTGCCATCACAGCTGTCACAGGTGCAGGTCACACACGTACACACTGCAGTGCACACTGTAGCTGTCAAGTCAGCACCATGTCGTTGGTGAAGCACTACACAGCCTTACGGTCCCACAACACCATGTTGCACATGACCACTGGGCTGTACAGTGGTGTACACCAGCTGTGCAGAGTACACACGTACCAACAGGGATCCAATAGGTGTTATGCATTGCAACGATGCCAGTATACATGAGCAGGTCGGCTCATGACATACCATGGCGCTTACGCAGCTGTGACACCTGACTGTTGCTGTACACCAATGAACACACGTCTGGGTCCATCGTACATGTGATTGTGTGGATGTGTGCATGGACTGCACACACAACACATACATACATGGCCTTTGACGTACCTCGTGCATAACACTGACCCAATCAATGCTACACATGCGAATTGAAGGTGGGCCCATGTCTGTTGAATGCTCACACTACAGGGGGTAGCAGTGTTGACTGGGACACATACCCCTGTACTGGTCACCTGTGACACTTGTGATATCATACCACAGTCCATGTGTCATGTATGTCAACACACATGTCCAACAATAGCAATGCATACAAACATGGCAACAGGAGACACATGTGACATCTGTACTGTGCATGCAGCAAACATGCATGTGCAGTGGCCGATGTCCGTAACATAGTTGCACCTACCTACGACATGCAGACGCAATGCAGACTCATCATTGACATTTGTATACGGTGACATACAAACAGCACGTATGGAGGGATGTGTGTACGTAATGTGGTGAGCCACCTGTCTAGATGTATGTGTGCAAGGGGTGGCTCACAGTTGTGTCACACACCATCCTATCATGCCATGTGCTAACTGTACGCTATGTCGCTGTTACGTGACGGTGCTGACATAATGCATACACAGCGGTCAGGTGTTAACAACTATATGTCATATGGCACCTGTAACACCTACAACCTCCCGTGTGTATATAGCAGCACATTTGCCAGATATAGCGTTGGTACACATAATGCAATCAATACCGCTGCATGTCCAGCAAACGTGTCATCATATGGCTGATGTATCATTCCCAGCACTGCCATGTGTGTCTGAATGTGTGACTAGGGTTGCCACATATTATGGGGAATATGTCCCAGTTGCTACACATCCCTGTACACCATTGTAGAGAACTGTACATACGTCAGTGTGGGAAGCATGACGTTCGCCAGTGATGTGCATCACACACATCGGCTGTCCGTATACACATATGTGGTCACCACAGTGTGTGTGTGTCTGTATGTATGCCTGGTGCTTGGTGTGAGTGTGTATGCTAATATACGGTGGGAAATATCACTGGCCCCATGTGTTGACTAACCCATAATGGTGATGCATTGCACAACCCTGTTGATGCCATAGGTCCCAGCCATACTGGCTACCTGTGCATGTCCCTTCTCTGTGACACTTCGCGTGGATGCATAGTACTGTGAGGGTGATGACCACACAGGCAAGGGTCCCCAACTGCACACTATGGGGTGTGCGTTATAGTGGTGTACACCCCGTGACTGCGGCCATGTTCACGTACTGTTATGGGTTCTACTGCTGCACAGTGTGGCCTCCAGCTACCAAGTGACACCTCACATCATCATTGGCCAGGCCGCTGTGTACAACCCCTGCACCATGTCACCATACCTGTAATGTGTCCTGCTATGTATGTCACGTCTTTGTCCAGTGTAGCCTGTGGCACCGACCACATGCTTCAGGTCCAGTATATGTGCAGACATCTGTGTCATGTTTGTGTGTCCAACACTCAGGATGAGGTTACATGTAGCATGCTGATATTGCCAGACGTGCCTGTGTGTACTCCACAGTTGCACGTGGGGGACTGCAAACACTGCTACCTGTAGGCACATGCAAGTACACCATAGGAGGGAAACAGGGTATCACAACAAACATGCTGCTACAGATGTAACCGAGACACATACCGTGAACACATCACAATGCATGCTGCACCTGCACTACATGGTGTGACTGGTGCATGTCGACAGTACACAAACCTATGTCACATACACAACTCAGTATTCACACACAACCACTGCAACATACACATCCCTCACTATGCATGCACACCTCTCACTATGCTGTTCACCCGGTGCATCAGAATATTTGTGCATAAACCTGCACCGATGGTGTGGATGACAGGGATGCGGCACAGGCTTCATCATATGCACAGGGTGATATGTTTGCCAGGGGCATAGGCTGCACCAATGGATAACATCATGTGTGTGTGTAAGGGCTGGTGAGTTGACTGGACATATCTGTGCAGAATGCATGTGGGTGTTGTGGAGCCCTACAGTTGTGTTTGCTGTGTGCATGTATGTGTGTACACAGTTCTGCCATTTGTGATGCCTACACAGGATATAATTGACAGCCCCAGATTGTACAGTGCAGGTTGTACAGCTCACTGTGTCCATCCACGTCCACATGACCTGTGCCTGCCTGGGTTTACACGGGCACTACCAGGTGGAGGTACAGAGTGGCTACTGTCCGACAACACATGTCCACTGGAAACGTGTCCCCGCTGAGACTGTCCAGGGCCACGTCCATGTGGCCTGCTGTGTCCTGGTGTTGACAGCGCATCAGCAGCTGCACGGCTACTGCTACTGGCACTATGGGAGCGGGCATGTGAGGTGGCATGGTCACATCAACCTACACTAGGTGGTGTTGCTGGCCTACGTCCACGTGGCCTACACCTCACTCCTACCAGGTGTTCCAGCACAGACAGCTCCCGCTCATGGATTGCCATGCCTCGGTCAAGGATACCGACCATTTCACCTAGTCGCCTATCCAGAACATTAGCAATCTGCTGTTGAGCATTCGCCAATGCCTGGATGTTGTCATTTAGGGTGTGGATAGCAGCCCTCTGCAGCCTCTGCCCTTCTCTGTTCTGCCATTCAGCACGTGCCTGTGCTGCCATTACAGTCTGGAACATGTGTCTGGTGATACCAGCTGCTACGCTCTGTCCTGCAGGTGCATGTCTGCCAGAGGTCCTCCTACGAGCAGCACCGGCCACATGCCTGTGTGGCACATCTGCAGTCATTACACTGACACCATGGTGTGCAGACACACCTTCTGTAACCACCACACGTTCTTGTCCCATGCCAACAGACGCTGACTGTCCTTCCTCTATGGCCACCAGTGATGTGGTATGTGTTGGCAGCAGAACTGTGTGCGGGGAAGAGAGGGACATAGCTGGGATGGTAACCATTGGCACAGATTCAGCCCCTGACAACCCTGCCTGTACCTCATGCATATGTTCATCACCGCTAGTATCTGTGGGGACACTAACATCAGATGGACCGCAGGAGGGTAACGCACCTACATCACCTGTGAATGCAAAGAAATACTGTAAAGTACAATAGACACAGACACACACACACAGACACACACAGACACAGCCACACACACACACAGACACACACACACAGACACACACACACACACACACACACACAGACACGCACACACAGACACACACACACAGACACACACACACACACAGACACACACACAGACACACCATGCATGTGATTTGTCAGATGGCATGCAGCATGCCTGTGATAGAGCAGAGGGCATGCAGCTCAGACATTAATAGTGTTAGTAAGCATACCTCCCTGGGGTGCACACTACAGCAAGCAGGTGTCATATCAGTAGCCATGCAGGTCACACAATCATGGTAGTATGCATGCATCTCCATGATACACCATGTGGGCCAGAACAGGATAACAGTACACGTCTGATGTGTCCTTGACATGTAATCTGCTGACATGTGCATTAACATGCATACATGTTTGACACAATGGTGTCCTGACACATGTACACCATCATAATGGGCTTCACATTGCAGTGTTGTGTGTATGCCCTACAGATAGAATGCATGTTTATTAACTGTGCATGAGCACAGGAGAGTAGTGTGAGCCATCTACATTGCTATACAGTGTGAAGTACAGACACTGTGCCATTGTATGGCAACATGAGGCATGTATGTTGCTGTAGAATGCATAATGTGTACACATTGCATAGCCATAACTGCAACATAGTCGTGATGTTCGACAGATCGTATATGGTAGACTTCAGTGACACCTTCAGTAGCTGTGCACAGGCTTTTAGGTTGTCCACTGTACCACATCAACTGTATAATCGGTCAACTAGGGCTATAATTGGACCATGTGTGGACAATGTGCAACAGGGTGTATACACATCCCATGTACTGTGTGGCTACATGTCTCAAGCCATCCCCCATGGCCATGTGTGCACATGTGGTGGCCATTGTGTGTGATGGGCATCTTCTCCACATGTCTGTGTGGTCCCATATGATATACACCCATACATGTCAGATATGTCACATTCCACAGGTCTATGCAGACAACGGGTTGTATGTTTGGTATGTGGGGTATAGGTCATGTGATAGTGTGACAATATTGCAGACAGGACACTACATGTCTGGGACATGTCTGGTGGCACATCACAGTGTGTGCACCGAATGCGGGGGCATATAACACAATGGTGACACTTGTAGGCTGCCCATATCACAGCTCACTGTGTGGTACTGTGTGCATACCACACATGTTGTTCCAATGCATACTACATATGCCTCCATTGTAGAACACCTCCACCGTTGTATGCACAGCTGACCACACATGTCGCAATGACATTTACTGTGGTTTCAAGTCTGTGTATCATTACGTTTGCATATATTGCACATGGGTGGCGTGTGTGAATGCATGTTGGTGTGACCTGCATATCGTGACTGAAACAAACATCAGGTGTGCAAGTGTTAACTGGCCACATGGCAAATAGATCTACACTGTAACATGCCTGATACTGATGACAGTCTCACCTGCAACGGACCCATGTCTGTGCGGCACGCCAGAGGTACCTGTATAGGGGTGACACACCAGTATGTACATTATCCATGACTGTATGACAGCCACAGGTTGCACTGTGCATGTGCACACATTCACCTGTGTAATAGCATATAGTATGCACATGTGTGCATACACAACATAGCATGCTGTACTATGCAGCATGTGTGTCCACATACCTGGCATATATTGTTACTTTACATTATGCACAGTGACACATGCAACTACATGTGATATAATAGCCATATGTGCATTACTGACTTACCAGGCAACTCCAGGCTCATTGGTTGGGAGACACCCACCTCCACGATGGCAGCTAGTGTTTCTGGATGCTGTTCCCTGGGTGTCTCCAGACTGGCCAGTAGCTCCTCAGTGTGTGTGAGTGGGGCTGGGTTGGTGGCCCACCACCTGTTCCACCTTGTTCCCTGGCGATTGCAGTGGCACGCTGTTTTGCATGTCGTATCAGGTCCGCGCACCTGCTGGTAGGTGCGGTTATGGCCACCCACATCGTTCACCCTCCTGCGTAGATCCTGCCACAGGTCATCCCGCTGCTGGGCATGCTGTGGCACATGGCTGAACAACAAGTCACAGTTGTCATAGAGCAGTGGGATTAGGACATTATCCTCCTGGTGGGTGTATGCTGGGAGGCGTGTACGGGGCATTATCTGTAAAACATAATGATGGTGACAGGTCACAGTTTCAGAGATGTACAGAGATGCTGCTGCACATACATTTCTATGACATCTACTACATCTGCGCAGTTATCTTTGCAAAGCACTATGACACTGACATGACTGACATGTTTGTGTCACACAAGTCACACCCATTATGCATTGGATATCATCACCATATATGTGTGTCGCCTCATTACAGTGTTCATACTCCATGTCTATCTGCCTGCACTTGTGTTCTTACCTATCTGCACATGCCTCGATGTGTCCACGGTACTACTGTTGACCTGGATGCTGTGTATATGTCACATATCAACACAGACACAGCCGGAATGGACTTGAGCAGTGACAATGCACACATACGCATGGACACCCCAAAACTTGGACCGAACCAAAAAAGGAGGGGGAGTATCGATATTCATCAAAGATACCCACACCTCCAGGTTGGTGGCAAAGCACGAAGCATCAGAGACTATCCATGTGCAACTAACAGTGGGTAAAACTGCCTTCCAGTTTATAGCCTGCTACAGACCACCCTCCCAAACCCAGGAACCCCACTCGGCCTTCCTGAGAACACTGGAAAATATGAAGGTCTCTCCAAACACCATTATATTGGGCGACTTCAACTACCCAAACATAGAGTGGGAGCATTACTCTAGCTCCAACACCCTAGCCCAAAGGTTCCTAGAATTTATAAACTCAAATGCTATGGAACAACTTGTTACCACTCCCACAAGAGGGGAAAACATACTGGACCTGATCATCACCAACATGGGGACTCTATGCTCCAGACCAGAAGTGTATCCCTCACTGGTAAGATCAGACCATAAACTAATCTCACTGGATATTCACATCCCGACACCAACCCCTGCCCAGAAAACCACAGTGAAAAACTTCTCTAAAGCAAATTTCACACTCCTCAAAACCGAGGTGGAATCCTTCAAACCCCCAGGCCTGTGGAAAATACAGCCCAGACCACAGAATCCTTTATAAACACATTCTATGAACACCTTCAGGAATGCATGGATCATGCGATCCCAAATAAAACCAAGACCCAATCCTCCAAAGGCAGACGTCCTGTCTGGTGGACCCCAGCCATAAACAAACTATACAATAGAAGGAGGAAGCTACTACATGATAGAGCAAAATCCCAAAAAGGGAAGGCATCACTGATCAGTATTAGCAAAAACTACGGGCACACATAAAATTGTCTAAGGCCAGCTTCGAGAAAAATTGCACAGGACACTAAGGATAATCACAAGGCTTTCTTTAGTTATGTTAGGAACCTGGGTGGTAATTCCCAGATATGCTCAGAATTAGTCCAAAATGACAAAAAATACACCGAACCCACAGACATTGCCAACATTCTAGCTGACAGGTTCAGCGCAAACTCCCCCCCCCTCCCCACCAAAAGGGCAAATATCTATCCCAGCAGAGTACTGCCCCCCTGACATCTCAGATGCTCAGGTAAGAGCCGCCCTCTCCAAAGCAAAAAACACAGCATCAATGTGACCAGATGGTGTCCCGGGCTGCATCCTACATGAACTCCAAGAAGAGCTAAACCCAAACATAAAACTACTGTTCAGTCTCAGCCTTACTACAGGATATGTGCCCAAAGAGTGGCGTACAGCAACAGTGGTCTCTCTCCATAAAGGTGGTGCCTCAACGGATCCTGGAAACTATCGCCCCATAAGCCTGACTAGCTTGGTCTGCAAAGCTATGGAAAGGATCATCATGGACCTCATAAATAAAGATATTGGGGACCTACAAACACTGGATCCTACCCAGTTCGGCTTTGTTAAGGACAGATCCTGCCTCTTAAACCTGGTTAATTTCTTTGAAACAGTCACCAAGGCCATTGACGAGGGGGAGGTGGTCCACACAGCCTACCTGGACCTCGCAAAAGCCTTCGATACAATACCCCACTCGGGCATTATAGATAAGCTCACCAGCTTAAATATAAACCCCTATGTCACTAGATGGATTGCAAACTAGCTCAAGGACAGAACCCACATGGTTAGAATTGCTGGAGCCATGTCAGACTCCAAACCAGTTACAAGTGGTGTCCCATAAGGCTCAGTCCTGGGACCTCTCTTGTTCGGTATATATTTCTCGGAGGTACAGGCCAACACGGAAGGACTGTGGCTGACCAAGTTCGCAGATGACTGCAAACTGGGCGCCATAATCAACTCTCCAGCCGACACAAGCATCCTCCAAAAGGGCCTCATAGAAACAGACAACTGGTGCCAGAGCCATGGCCTCAAGCTAAATGCCAAAAGTGTATAGTCATCCCTTTGGCAAAAACAGTGCCCACAAATTACCACATAGGTGGTAATCCATTAAGTACAGAAGAAGTAATTAGGGACCTGGGGACCCAAGTTGATAGCAATCTCTCATTTGACAACCACGTGGCCAAAGTGGTTAGAAAAACATTTTATATAGCCCACCTAATCATGAAGGGATTCACATCTAGATCAGGGGAGGTCATCGTGCCTCTTTACTCATCCCTCATCAGGCCCATAATTGAGTACAATGCCCCTTTGGGATGTACCTTACCAGACACCTGCAGCAACTGGAAAGACCCCAAAAGTACCTCACCAAGAGGATCAAAGGGCTCAAACAGATGCCATATGCTGCCCGGTTAAAGAAACTCCAGCTCTACTCAATGGCATACTGCCTGTTCAGAAGCAATCTGTGCCTGACGTATAAAGCCATGTCCAACCCGGAATTAATGGACATGCTGCACCTCAGAAAATCCAAATCCCATCGAGCTACGCGCTTGAGAGACTTGAACCTCAGCACTGAAATAAATAGGACATGCTGGAGGGACAGATTCATAACCCAGAGGCTCCCTTCACTCTGGAATAAAATCCCAGTCCAGGTTAGGCAGAGTCCCACATTGACTCTCTTCAAGAGGAATCTTGATGAGTGGGTGGGAGATCATAGGTTTACCCCAGGTATCACTTCTGTGTCACTGTTAGACAGAGGCACAGTATACTAACCTCGAAAAAGGGAATAGCAAAATAAATTTAAAATGGGTGGCGAAAGCCAAACACATTCTGGCTAGGCTTATAAATGCCCTAGGGCAGATAGCCTAGTATGAACCTATGAACCTATGAACCTGTACATGCATGTGTTTTGCCATATACATCTACACAGCACTGTACAACTGTTCAGCATCCTGACACGGATCACCTGTATTACACATGTGATAGACATGGGACAATGGATAGTCAGACGACATTCGCAGGGTTGGTCATCAACCATAGCATGTGCGGGCATGGTTTCCACACTGTTACAGACAGCCATTGTGCCACCGCAAGCTGCATCGGTGCCACATTACTGATCCAGTCAGTTGATAGTACATCTACCATGCGGCCATCACACCATGTATGACTGGGATGACATCTGCAGCTTTGATGGACAGGCTTGCATGGTATGGCGGGATTATGTCACATGTATGGCACAGGGATCTGTCCAGCCTGTGGCGATCCTAGTATTGGAATGGTGGCTGTCCATGACATATGTCATATAGATCAGGATACGGACATGTAGCATGTCCATCATCATGGTGTAGCAAATGTCCTTCTGCAAGGTAGACGGCATGCTGCATAGTGGAGGTGTGGATTGTGAAGGCTGTTCCCGCACATCCATGCATAGCCATTACCCCTTACAGGTGGTATGTGATCCAATATTGGTCACCACAGTGCTGTATATGCCTGGCCAGTGATCTTCGTGCTCATGGATGGCACCCTGACATGACATAGGTACCCCAGATGACTACCTAAGGGGCCTGGAGATGTCACCATGTTGGGGGTGCACTGCACAGCACCATCCCTTCCACAGTGTCCATAATGTTGACCACAGCCTAGGTAGCAGTTTATGGGTACAGGGATGTTCACCTAGCGGTGACACTGCTGGTATCATCCATCAGACTGTGCACATATGTGGCACACCTCACACACACAGCCTATTCTGTATGTTGTTCACAACACTGACACAGCTAAACTGATAGGTCATGGCCATTCACAGCCTCACATACACAGATGGCTAACATTTGTCTGTGTGGTATGGGCTACAATGTGGGTGGGGTACAACACATTAACCCTGTTCTACTGTATCTGGTACAGATGTGCTGTGCACATGTCACTGTTTCACCTTTTGTAGTTGTGGGTCTGTCAACAGGCCACTGGTAGAACACACCTGTGACATGCAAAGGTATTTGTAATCAGATATCCGTGCTATCTTATACATCTGTACTGCTAACATCTACAGTGCTAATGGTTCATGGACATGCACACCATACTCAACAGGGTTATAGTGCGGTGCCACCCTAAATGACTGTCATCACCTCTTGTGGGTTGATATTATCCAACACCCTGTCTGTATTGTATGGTCATGCTAGGCACTTGTTCGGAACATGTGAGCATGTCATGAGCTACTGATTACTATAGCGCCCATTCCACACCACTTCCCACAGGTACAGTGGCTGTCCTACACTTCCCAGCTTGCTTAAGGTACAACAGCTGTTGTACACACGTAACGCACATATCCTGTGGGACATGGTTGTATATGCAGGCATGTCCAACTGTCACATACCAGTGCTACTGCCTGTCTATATGAGGGATATGTCGTACATGTGGCAATAGAGCAATTGTGTCATGTACACATTCAATGCTCACTTCCCAACATACGGCACTACAGCCTGTAGGGGATACACGTCTGCAGCCGTGCTGGGCCATAGCTCTCAGGTGTACCTCAATACGAGGAACATACCACATTTGGGGTTCTAAAAGGTGCATGTTCCTCAAGGTTCCACATTGGAAGGCTACTCCACACATTCATTGTTGTACATAGTTTACCTGCTAGCCATGGCTAGATAGATGAGAATCATATTAATTCATTGGAATATCTGTTTTATACATAAGACCAGCCTATTTTAGCCATCATGTGCCCTTCCTAGTTGACGCTGTTAGTAAGCCAGTTGTAA
This sequence comes from Protopterus annectens, assembly GCF_019279795.1. Classification (NCBI taxonomy): domain Eukaryota; kingdom Metazoa; phylum Chordata; order Ceratodontiformes; family Protopteridae; genus Protopterus; species Protopterus annectens. Next base: position 1,695,022,353 of record NC_056733.1, on the reverse strand, counting down.
GTGTTCCACATTTCGCCCATTTGTCACACTATATGAGGGCTAATGTTCCTCATTTTGGGGACAGGTGGATGACAGCTATGGCTGGGGGTAATGCTGTTGCTAACCCTGACTGCACCTGACAGTCATTTGGGGATGTGTAACATTTGCAACACATCCCACCCATCACATTGTCTTGCATAATCTACACCACTGGCCACACCTATGAGGACAACCTGTGCAGTATGTCTCCATACTCATTGTAGGCACCAGAGGTAGCCCCGATCAAGGAAGACAACATCACCAGCTTATAGCCCACAAACTCATGTGTGCCCACCACATACAGCCAATAGTGTGTTATAACATTCACAACACACCAGTCATAGCTGACTCTGTAGGGTGTCACACTGCAGTTCCACACAGCAGGCTACACAAGGTGTTATTCGCTTACATCTTGCTGTCGGGTAACTGCTTCTGCAACATAACCTATGCACCCATGCCACACATCACCAGGTATGATATGTCTGTCATTCGCCATGTTAGTGTGACTGCCCTGTGATGCCACTTCACAGACTACGTGTGCAGGGACGTGCAATAGCTCACCAGTCTAATAGCCCTGAGGGTGTGGGCCTAGCCTTGGGGAGCATTTTGCATTCGTCCGGACACGATACCACTGTACAGTGACCAACTGCGTCACTGCAACAGTTGCCTATGCTCCTATTGTCATTCCACAAGCATGTGGTATGTGTCCGCTATGACTGTCCTGGTCAAACACAATGCTGTGGCACAGATGACTTGCACCTGTCAGCCCTGGGAGTACAGCTCACATGCTAGGCTCTTGCTGCTTCTATACTGCCTGTCCTGCACAGCTTCCAATAACTGTCACCGGCAGGGCGGTAACTGGCATGCGCGACATAGGGTCATGTGACACATTGCTTGCATCTTCCTCTGTGACGCACGCAGGCAAGGCACACCTTATAATGCACCACTCCAACATCTCTGCAGTGACTGGGACCTGCCTGTAGGCTCTGCAGAGCACACCTGCAATGACAGGTTATAGACGGACCATACCTTCCAGGCACATACCTGGACCGGCACACCCACAGCTGAGGGGTTCCCATATCCCACTATGTTGTCACACATCCTGGCAAGCTGCTTAGCGCAATGCATCAGAGGTGCTCCACATGCAACTAACTGTGTCCGGGACCACTATACACATTGTAACAAGCGACAGAGTCAACATCATACCCCACGGGTAACATACCTTCTATGGTGGTATAGAGGACAGTGGGCCTCAGCTACTACTGATGTGTGACTGACACTACCCCACAATACAATGGGATAGCCACTCATGTACCGACACATCCATGAGTCATACCCTCCACTCAGCTGGATCAACACATACACACCACCTCCAGGACCTACATTACCCTTGGCATGGACACTACCACCATGTGACTAATGTTACACACCTGGGGTTATCCCCTCATTGGTGGATTCCGAACATATGCTAATCTACCGTGTTAGCCACATCCTGGAATCACACCCATCACAGCATACACAGTACATGTGTACTACTACACCTACTACAGACGTCTGCTGACAGCGGTTGTTGACATCATGGCACCCGTGCAGATGGACAATGCACATACAAATGCTAACACATACCCCGGTGCACTTAATTAGCATGCACACAACTGCATGGATCATGCTATTCCACACAGAGCCATGATGGTACACACCAGATAACAGACGCCACTGCGGTGGTCATGTTCCACGGACATATGATGTACAACAACAGGTGTAGGCTGTTGCACAGTGGTGTACATTCCCATGTGTGGCTCACTGGTCAGCCGTGGTGCAGCCACAGGGTCCCTCATCACATACTCCCAGACTAGCTACGTAATCATGACTGCCACACATTCCGGGGTGTACCACCAGGCATTATGGTGGTATGTCAGTATTCGATGGCAACACCCACATCTGCTGTCACATACAACAGTCACCCAGGAACATTGCAGACCCAGGTATTGTTGGCAACATACTGGAGGATGGATTCAATGCTGACAGTGCACCCTCTCACTCACTACAGGGCCACAATCCATACATGAATATTGTGGTGTCCCTGTGGTCACACCTACACAGTACTGACCTACACTCTATGTGTCCTGGGACACTGGCCCCATGTCACCTTCCAACGTCCCAGGCTGTGATGTCCACCAACCTCCGACTTACATGTCTCACCACTAGGCCACCATATTCAGTAATAGCCTTGGTACAGACATTGTAGACCATGAATGGCACACGGCAGCATTTATCACACTACACACAGGTGGCACCGCATTGTACGAGTGGGACTATAGTCCTACACACCTGACTGGACTGTTCTGCGTGGCTATGGGGCACATCATCAGGGACGTCATTCTCAGAGACATTGCTGGTCTCCCGCCCTCTGCTGCCACCCGGGTTGGGCTTGTTAAGGCCAGAGCATGGCCCCTACACATGGTGGACTCCTTTCATATACAGTTACCAGGGCAGATGCTGATGGTACGGGAGTCCACACATCCTACATTGTCCTCTCATTGCCTTTCAGCACCATTCCCAATTCTGGTATTGACAACATACACATCCACCTGCACATCGTACCCTGTGTCTCATGATGTTATGCTATGTGGCTCATGGACAGGACACACAGTGAGGCCAGCATACCATAGTACCTACTACATGTCGGATACTTTGGCATACCATGATCCTCAGTCATAGGGCCCTTCATGATATGTATATGCTTCCCTGTGGAATAGGCTGGCACAGGGCACTTTCCCTGCCTGGCTTTAGAACCCCTACATACCAAGCGCCATGATTGCTCCACCAGCTGATACTGACTCCAACCATACGGATGTCACTGTGACAGATACATAATATGACTATCATGGCAGCAAGCTGCATGACACAAGGTGCATGCACATCACCTTTGCATTACACCATTCACCCACTGACTATCACATGGATGGTGGTCCCCTACATACATATCACATTGTACATGTTTGCAGTACACACATATGTCGCACCCACTCCTGTGGTTACCGTATTGCCACTGTAGCATGGATATCCTCCTACATGGCCACACCTATCTGTACTGGGTGTGTAACTAGTCCATAGGCACCCATTGTACCTCTGAACACATGACATCTACACACATTCAAGGGTACACCACCCCATTTAGGGTGTACCTTACACAACAGCTACAGCTTTACATGCCACAACATTAACACACCATGACGTTTACTGAGCTCCGACAGTGTTGATTTGCGGATACACTACGGACACCACATCTGTACACATTCGCATACTACATACTCAGGGGTGACCTCTGCTGATCAGACAGGACCCATGTCCACAACATTATTGATGGATATACTCCTCATACGCAACATAAGCAGAGGCCACTGTGAGCAACATGCTCATGGATATGTGCACACACGCCACAATGAGTGAGATGTGCTTCTGGGTTACATTCCCAGACCGGACACTCACCATGCTGTGGAACATAAGTCCTCAGTACATCACGCAGGGACACTCAGTGGCACTGTTCATGTGATACCCCCCTTGGTGGTTGGGAGACACATGTAGGCCTGGGATCACTGCAGTGGCTGTACTGTGCAGTGGTGCAGGTGATGTCTGGCTCTGCTCTTCACAGGGCACTACCCTGGAGAGGTGCCACTAGTGTGAACACTGTAGTTGTGCTTACACATGGACTTGACAGACTGCATAGTACCCCACTATGCACCTGTGCAGCTATTACTTGTCCTTTGTGCATGGTTACTTGGTAGCCCTTCCATTTAGATTAGCTATCATGCTATTACTATGCCCCATACCTACAGGCCATATGTATCCTGTTATTGTACATACCGATAGATGGTACCTGTAGTATGCATGTTATGCCTGTTATGCTGTGTTGAATATCTGTCATATCTACCTATAATACTATACATTACACATATTTCACATAGTATCCCATGATGCAAAGCATACCACCTTACATATGTCACTAACGTTATTTGCCCATACACGTGCGTGCTGTGACTGTAGATCAACATATACTATCCCCTGCTAGGGACGTCCTTGTTGGACATACCCTACCACTGATGGCGGGTTGTGTGGCATTGTTCTGTGTAATGGCATCATGTAGCATCCCTTCTGGTGTCTGTGCTATGTACCTTGTGTCCCACTGCTGGACGCACAGATTCTACAAGCGTTAGTATGCTCAGAAAGACATGACTAAATAAATACCTTTCCCCACTTTATGCATTGCGGACACGTTTAATTAATGCAAACCAGGCTATACATACAGTAAAACTAGTTAATACAGATCATGCTATACATAACCTTACATATCGGGCGTTCTACATACCTTGTCGTCGTTACGGCATTTCAATTCTATCACTCTCACAGTGTTTCCAATGTTTTTCGGTATGAGCATACGGTTTGAATGTCTGGGAAGTCATCCTTATATATGTCGATACCTGAAACATGTGGATTCTTCCTGCCAATCGGTGTTCCTCAGTGACTAATTACTTGCATATCAGCTGTGCAGCTACTCCATTCACCAATTACGCAGCGACAGTGGGGTATAATTGGATTCTCCACTTGGGCATAGCCTATTTGCCCTACCTTCGGGGAGACGGTCTATGTTGTGTTTTGTTATGTGTAACTGCAACTGCTATGCATGGAGACAAGTATAGTTTGGATTCATGTCCCCCGTGGATTGTGTGTGACAGGTAGAGTATTTGGTTCAACATGTGGGTGCACCTGTCATTCCGACGTCTGATAATGGAGTATTGCAATCAATACCTGTAACATGGCTGTTTGTTCCATTATACTACGCCTACAATTATGCATGTCGCCTTTAATTGTGTCTCCCACACAGTATGTTGAGGGTTCTGCAGATGTAATTGACTGACTGGATGTATGTGCTGCTATTACAGTTTGTATTGCTTTAGTTTCTAGTGTGGGGGATGTCGGTGGTTGTACGTAACATATACGGTTTGTGGGCCTTGCATTCCTACATAATCCGTATATATGTGTGTGGGCTCCATCCCTGATTAGAGAGCTAACAGTTAGTAGACTTATGTTACGGGATTGTACGTTGGGCCGTTGTTAATTGGTTTCTATATCGTCTGCAGGTGAGCTTGCTACTTGTATACCTCCTTAATTGCAGCGATATATCAGGGGATATGTGTAGGTGACAGCTATCCCTTGTATTTCTGTCCCAGATATTTGCAGTCATTGTGGTTGTGTTGTTAAAAGAGCCTGTTTGCCATGGGTTGCCACCTTATCATATGGTCATTGTTGGACACTTGTGGGACACAAAGCGGTGTTTACAGGCCAACACGTGGCCACGGTCAGTACACAGGTAGCACATACTTTTATCCTCACTACATACCTATTGTTTTGTGACTTTGGATACCTATCATATTGCATGTGACATTTAAGTTTCTTACATACAGCCATGACTATTAAATATGACTGTTACATTATATATGTGACATATTTATGTCCTACCATCTCGGACATTTTCCCTTTGTACTGTTTTATGTCAGGACACACCTGCCCAGGGTGGGGATGTCCCTCCTACTGTGGTACAGGTAGTTACCGTATGCCTACGTCTAGCTATACCCACACCTACCATACTGGTCTGCCTCTGCCTTGGCACTAACATACACATGTTGCAGACACACACACACATTACAGTCACACAGAAATGCACACCACACCCTCGCCGCACACTTACACAGACCACGGCACTCACAGACTCAGTTGAACACAGTACCTACATGGATCGCAACACCGTCAGCGGTGACTAACCATCCCTTCATATCATCATGCTATTACTCGCGGATGTACTGTTCTGGTACTGTGTTCTATCGGTCTTTCAGCCTCGTGGTTACGCATGTCGGTATGTTACACATTCCTTGGTTGGCGGTATCCTATTTATTTGTACCACCATGATGTTATGAATGTCGTTGGTCTATCTATCATATTTGCAGATATCGCTGAATCCATCTATATCACCATATATCCCTATATTGCCCTTTCTATCTGTATCATATATATGCATATGTGTACATATATATATATATATATATATATATATATATATATATATATATATATATATATATATATATATATATATATATATATATATATATATATATATATATATCTGGCGGGGAACGTGACAGGCACACAGCACCACCATATGCTGTAGGACTCATATACTGTTCAGGTGTTGGCATTCCGTGTTGCACTGGCTGTTGTGTTTACAATGTTTGAGGGCTGCCTATGTAGGAGTCACACATTGGGCCACCTATACATTACAATTTACAGGTGGTCATGTTTGTGTGCCATCCATTTTACTGTGTGTGCAGGTGGAGAGGTGTCAGTCCGTAGGGGCCTACACGGTCAGAGTATGTGCTATACGTTCCCTCTTTGCCAAGGCATAGGCATATTGTGCATGCCTCCGTCTGCCTACTGGGGCTGGCACAGTGTGTTCATGGTCTGTATCCCTCTGTGCCTGTACTGGCCTTGGCAATTGCGGTGGGCTATGAGTGCCTTCACCATTTTGTCCCTGCTGCAGCTGCTTCCGCAGGATCATATTATGTAGCATGGCACATACTATGACGATGTGGGCACACATGCCTGGAGAGTACTGCAAGGCTCCACCAGATGTATCCAAGCACCGGAACCGTGATTTCAGCATCCCGAACACATGCTCTATGATGATTCTGGTTTGTGCGTGTGCCTCATTATGGTGTTCTTGCATGGGTGTGTGTGCATTTCTGATGGGAGTCATCATCCACGGCTCCAGTGCATAGCCAGCATCCCCCACGAGATGGCCATGTGGGATGTCCCCCCTGACAAATACCTGATACAGCTGTGAGGCATGCCAGATATGGGAGTTATGGTAGCTGCCAGGGCTGCCAGCACACAAATCCATGATAATGCCCTGGGCATTGCACATGACCTGGCAGTTGATGGAGTGGAATCCCTTGTGGTTTATGTAGTGCATACCCTGCTCACCAGGTGGTGACTTGATTTGTATGTGCGTGCAGTCTATCACACCCAGTAACTCCGGGTATTGTGCCACACGGTGGAAGTGATGCATATTGCTGGCCAACTCCTCCTGAGTTCTGGGGAAGTATATCTGCTCATTAGCATGTGGTAACATGGCATCCAGGAACTGGTGTAGTACCCTGGATGCCGATGCCTGTGAGATACCCATTATATCTCCAGTTGGCCTTTGAAAGGTACCTGTGGCCAGTATTCACAGGCTTACACATACCTTCGTGTCCATCTGGTTCTCAGGCATGGCCGGCACAGCTCCACTATTTGCTGTAAGATGTCCCTGTCCACCCTGTAACGCTCTACTATCTCCAGGTCATGTAGCCCCTGGTAAGTTACCCTTGGTCTGAACACTCTCCTTCTCCTCCGAGGCCTGAGGTGGTTGTCGGCATCATCCTCAACAACACCGTCAGTCTCTGACACATGCTGATGAATCACAGCTATGGCAGCTCCCAACATGTACATTTTAAAAGTTCCCCGTGTGTTTACACCTATGGTGCGGTGTTTGGGAATACACAGGTGTGTGTTGGGTGCTTACACACTTTATACTGTTGTGCTGTGAACACCGATGATATCATAGGGTGTGTATGTACATTCGTAGCTACAGGTTACGTTATGTGTTTTACTGCCAGGACTACTATTGTGGTGCCTTTGGTGTTGAATTACATTTGCCTGCTGTGGATTACCTCTTGGCCTTCCCTTTACATTTCTGCGCATTGCACCTACCATTATCTGGCGTGCATCCTGCAGCCTACTTTCATTTGTGCTTTCCTGGACCTGGCGTATCTTGCGTTATGTGTGCTACTGCCGGTCTGCTGTCAGTTTGCTTCGCTCTGCTGTGTCAGATCTCCTATCTTTGCAATCCAATACCTCCCCTCCTTTCTTTGCATTCACATGCCTCCCCTATCCTGTTTTGCAGGTTTCTGCAAGCGGACTTGTCAGCTGCCGTCGATTGGCCTTTGTGGGTTGATTGGTGTTGATTGCTCATTAGTACTCCAATTACCCTACTTCCGCATTTCCTTCTTTTCTTCCCCTGTCCTTCCTGTTTATGCTATTGTTTGTGGCGCGTGCATCTGATTACTGGGTTTCGGGCACGTTTCCATCCTCGTACACATGCGCTTTTGGCCACCATGTGTGCTCTCAGCTAAACGATTCCTCCCCACCCCTGTCCTGCAGCTTTGCTTAGTAACGGACAGGCTAGATTTGCAATGCTCCAATGTGCTTAGTGCTACGGTGGCACACCCCTCTGCTGATGTCATGTATCTCATCTGAGCTACTCCTCAGTGTTATACCGCTATATAAATGTTATATCTTTATCCAGCGAGACATTTGCGATTCAGTATTATCCGCCTCATTTGCATGGCATTGACTGCTAATTCATAGTTACCGTGCCGAACACTATCGCAAGCCCTTAGCAACCCTTGCACCTTGGTTGTGGTGTTCCTTGCCTACCACTGTGTATTATGCTGTAAACCTGATTTCTATTACGTTGCGATTTTATGACATTTTTATATTATTTCTTTATGTTACAGCTTTCGCACACATGCCCTGCGGTTCTGCTGTGCGTTACTGTGGACATGACATTAAATGTTGTTATATACGCATTGTGCATCTTTTCTTATGCCATTGGCTGTGTATTTCACCATTGGCATATGTTCACGTTGTGATACCTGGGTCTGGCCCTCTTCCATAGCTCCGATGTTATGTTTGGGAAAATGTAAACCGTGTTTTTTGGTTTACATTTCCATGGGCTTACGCTATGCCTGCACCACTTCATGAATCGCTATATGCCTTCATTTGCATGGTGCAACACTGCACATGGGGTGATTTGCATACCTACGCCGGGCGCTGCGCAGATGTGGCGTACACCGGTAGTGCACGTGGAATTGGATCGTACCTGAATCGCTCGGCGGACATATTTGGCGTTTTCATGCCTACGCTATGCGTGTGCTTGGCGCAAGCTCCATGAATCCCAGGGACAGTGTTTCATTGTGACCTCTGGTTAATTGGCTAGACTTATAGTACTCTGCAGACTGATAGCCTAGTACTTACCTGAGAATCTGCTCCAAAATCTTTTCTTGTTGTCTGTTACTGTTTTAAAGTAGACATTTTTTATCCTAACTTATGTTTTACCTGTCTAACACCTTTCTCCAAATTTGCATTACTGAAATTTGTTGCCCTAGATCTTTACTGTTTCCTCCAAATGCAATGAATGTCCAATAGCTCCTTTCCCAAGGCAACTGTTCCATTGATAATAAGTACTTGTTTTATCTTCTTTTCTTCTATGACAAAAGGCAGTCATTTAATCTCCTCATAGCTGTGGCCTGGGATCTTACCAGTGCTCCTGGTATCCCCCACACTGGTGGGCAGTGTCATCACCATTATGACGACCTGAAGCTAAGGAAGAGGGTAACCTTGGATACCTGGGTCCAAGGGGCTAGGACTGGGCATGGCCCACAGATGTGCAAGTATACTTGTCACTACTTTACTAAAATACAAGCTGAATCTGTGCAAAACTGGTGTACATAATGGTGTGCTTCTCTTCCAAAAGCTGCAGCTGAATGGGCTTGCAATGTCCAATCTTATGCCTGGCACCCGGCCAAGATGCACCATGAGTGTGGTAAGTATGGATATTTTCTGATAACTGTAGTACAATAACAATAAACAATACCAATAACAATAAGCAATAAAGTGTAAAGCAGGATTCTGGTTTGATAACTAATGTGTTGAAATAAATGCAGTAGGGCTGTATTCACTGCATGTCTGTTCTAATGTTGCTGCAATCAACTGCAAAACTGAAATAAATAAAGGATGGAAAAGTAATTGCCTAATATATGTATTGCACAACCCACAGTATGGTTCAGGGTGGTCTGCAGCCCACTTTCAGTCACATAATGTTCTCTATTCCCCTCACTCCAGGAACGAGGTATATGGGTAAGGTAGCCCATGTTCTGGGCAGATATCATGTGTATACTTCACAGATTCTTAGGAGCAATAACAATAAAGTGTAAAGCAGGACTGTGGTTTCATAAGAATGTGTTGAAATAAGTGCAGCAGGGCTGTGTTCATTGCAAGTCTGTTCTAATGACACTGCAGTTATTTGTTGCATAATGTGCACATGTGCCCTGCAAACACAGCTTTTGGGTTCTACTCCCATGCCTGTCAACTAAGACATGATGGCTGTCCAGTCTACTTAGTGTACACAAACATACTTTTCAAGTGTCATGATTTTTTGCAATGTAATGACAACTGCCTATTCTGTCTGGTCCGTGATTAACAGATAAATGATTCCCTGGAGTGCAATATATTTGCAAATCCATTTACATAACACATTGGTAGTTATGTACATGCACATTATGTGAAACAGTTATGTGTAGTTGTGTACCTGCATTTGTTAGTGCTTGGCCCATACTGTCCCATGCTAACAGCTTGAAAGGTATGTGCATACTACATCATCTGTAGAAGAATTTGACTCACTGTACTCAGAACTGACATTAAACACCTGTAGAAGTATATATTAGTCTGTGTATTAATATCATCTGCAGCTTCACAAATGGTATATTTTTCTCTCTCTCTCTACCCCTTATCTACTTTAATTTATTTATTATTATCATTTAATATTAATGTATTCCGTTAAACTAACTGTTTTGTTAGCATTGTGGTTTATTGCATTCTGGTTTGATGTTAACATACTTACTGTTATGTTATTTAACGTTGTGTTCCACATAATATACCTTAATATGTATTTGGATTAATCAATATTATGTTCCATTAAGTTAATACTAACACTGGTTTGGTTATTACTAAACTTAACCTATTGTTATAACTAATTAACTACAGAGTGACAAGGTAGGCTGGTTCCAGGTGATCAACCTAGATGGGCTTCTCCAGCTGTGGCACCAGGACTTAGCACATCTGAGACCCAGACTGGTGGTGGCTTTTCTGCTGTTCCTGCATTACCTGTGGTGTTGGGTAGTTCTGTTTCACAGGATGGAGCTTGTCCCCCCTCTGGGAGCAGTGGTGGAGGGCATGTTGTTACCAATAACAAACTGCCAGGATTGGTGTGCAGGATTGTCTTCCGTGGTTTTGGCTGCTGCCTGTGCTGGATGGAGGGCATGCTGGCCACCACGCTGGGGCAGCCTCACACTGGAGCCCAGCCTCTACCAGTGTCACCCAGGGGCAGTGAAGGAGCAGCGCTGACATTCCCATGAGTGGGGACTTAAGTCATGCTGCTACCTTGCGGAGGTACTTGAGATTGGGATTCCACAAAACACTCCCCATCCAAGGTGTTCACCCCCTCTTGTGTCACAAACCACGCCTGTCTGCTGTCTTTTCTGTCTTGTCTGTCTGCAAAAGCTTCCTTACCTTCCCAACTTACCTCCACCACATGTACCTATCTCCCTCCCCCACCATTCTACTCTCACCTTAAAAAAAAGGCAACTTCCCCCCCAAAAAAAATCGTCCCATACATAGCTTTCCATTCCATACACGTGTCCAATGGACACAAGTAATTTGGTCCAATTGGCTTGACAATGCAGTTATGATGTCCTCACTCTTCATTCTGGGGCAGGAAGTCCAAATTCATCTACAAATTCTGTCAAAGTGCACAGTTGTTGCTGTACAAGAAATGGATAGCTATGGTTCTTTTCTACACCTTTCCTGCACAAACCTACCTGAATTTCATTATGATCACCCCCCCCCCGCTTGCATCCCATTTCACCACTGTCCTATCTTCTCATTTTTCTTTTATTTAAAGATGTTTTGCTCAATGCTGGGCAATGAGGCACATTGGGCCGCATTGCTAAACTCAGCTAAATGTAGCTATATTAATATATGTCTTATAAATGATAATAAACACATACAAAATAAATACCTTTCCCCTATCTTGAGCATAAGACCATCACACCTGCTGACCACTGCATTAACCTCCCATCTCACACAGCTGTTAATTAAATCAGGTGGTTTAAGCAAAACATAGTAAATGTAAGTTACTGTCATTAAGCATATTTAAGCAGAGCTGTGCATCACTCCGCATCACACAAACTTGCTGAAAGAATAATGGAAAAACTGGGAGTGTAACTTGGAGTCTGGTACAGGACTACATCACCAGAAAGACAGATAAAGACTGATGGGCATTGGTGTGGTCTCTTATAGCAAGTAAATGGGCACTTTTAACAGTAACATGTACAAGTACACCTGCTAAAACATTAATGGGAAAAGACATGTTCAACTGGGACTCTGGTGAAGAAATACATCTCTGTAAAGCCAGGCACATAATAATGGATATTATGGAGGTATGTCACAGACTGTATGTGTATACTTATACCTTAACAAATACACATGCTCTAACAGTGAATTAGTAGCTTAGTTTGTTGAATGCTTTGCAAACAGTAAGTTTTGCCACACATAGTCCTGGGTTAAAATCCAGTGGTGTGTAGCATTTAAATTACATTATTCTGAAGCCATCAATAAATGACTGAGCCATGCACTCTTTATCCACACAATGCATTTCAAATGAAATGTCTGCTTTTCACTAATGGAAGTCACAGTACTGCAGATAGGAATACACTTGACATATCCCTACAACAATACTATAAACAACCAAACCAAAAACCACCTCCAGAGGAAGCTTTAATAGGTAAAAATAGCAAAATGAAAAAAAGGCTTCCACCACAACGAAAAGTTCACTGAGAAATTCTGTTAAAATGTTGGCTTTAATAAAACGAAGAAATAAAAAGCACAAATTGTGCTGTTCAAGTTGCAGGTCAAACAAGAGGCTTGAGCTTCATACGCTCAATACGTTCTGACCTGAATGAGTTAGTGACAGACTTAAGGTGCTTTGGTAGGAACGTTACATTGAAGTGTCCTTTTGACAATGAAAATACTGGTACAAACTATACATCATCTGCGTTGAAAAAACCAAGTTCCTTTGTCCCCAGCAATCATCCCACTGTGGAGATGTTCTTACAGTTATGTGAGAATGAGTTTCAGAAAAAAAGAGTTGAAAAAAGTGAAAGAAATTATTTTTTTCAGACATTGACAAGGGAGAGAGAGGCTTTAATAATTCAATAAACAAAGTATGCTCAGAAAAGTATATATTAGTTAAGCAGTGATACATACCCAAAAATCGAGAAGTATATCAAGTAGACATTGATTTTTCCAAGTAAAAATGTCCTGTATGAAAAATTAATGACTAGAGCAATAAATAAAAAATATATGACTTTCTTGAAATGGTATAGCCAACTATACCTGTTATCAAAGGGTTGCCTAAGATTTGAGCTGCTCTGAGACTGACTGTTTGAAGAGGACAAGTCACTGGCTGGAGAGACTGTATGAAAAAATGGAGCAAGAAAGATCCCAATGATCCTCTGATCTTGCATGATGGACATCAAAAAGCAGCAAGCTTTAAGGCCTCAATGGAAATGAAAAGAGTAAACATGAACCTACTTTGCAGGTTCCTGAAGCAATATGTAGATCTGAATGTTATCTTGGAATTGGTCCTGTAAGCAATGTGCCATCTGAGACCTACATGGTACTATACTGTTACATGCAATATGCCAATATTGTGTGAGCTGGAATGTGCAAGGCAATATGAAAATGATACTTAAAATGGGAAAAAGGAATGATGGAATGGATCAATAAATGGACAGGAAAAGCAATATATTCCTATTGAAGATTTGTATGCATATGTATATTAAACAAGTTTGTCAATGGCACGACAAGTACCAAATTTGTCAACTATTCAACAACAAATTTCGACTTTCTAAGATGTGAGAATTTGGATGAATAAAAGCAAAGGAAGTTCTAGCTAATACATTAATTACCAAATTGAGGAACTATGAACTATAATTAAATATTCAGCACCACTATAACAAGTTAGCAATCATATTGATTACAATAGCATACACCGTTGAAAATCCAACCTGAGACATGAAATTCATGATGATGATCTGACAAAACTGCACAAACAACATTGAATTTCTGCAGGCTATAATGAAAAATATTAATTACAATCAGTCAAAGGCAAAGCAACCATCATTACCAACAAGAGCAATTTTCATGCATTTCACTCTACCAAAAAGGGAAGTGAAGAAGAGAAAGGGATGAACAAGCAAAGTGAGATGATGGCATGACTACCAGCACTGTCTCAGATGAATGACATGATGAAATCAAGACTCGAATTCCAGATGTGTTAAAACCATCAAGAAATTTTCAGAATAGTAACACCTAACCTAAGTTAAAACAAAACAAAAAGAAACCTGTAATTTAAAATTTAAACTAAAGACTGGATCAAAATAAGGAACAGGAAGGGAAGGGAAGGATTAGATAGGAACAGGGACTTGAAATGAAAGTTTGCAAAGACATTAAATTGTCCAACAGTTGTTTCATCAGTAACTAACAATGCTATAAGTTCTATGGTTGGTTAGGGTGCTATGGTTTTGCATACTGAAACGGTGGCACTTGTTATACAGACAACACCATTATGTATATGAGAAGACGAATAATAGAAAATTTAAGGAATTTTAACTCCACCAATAGACAATTTGACATGATAGTGGTAACCAATGCCATATGGACATGTGTCTGAATATATGGGCATTCATTTAGCTCCCATATAATCATTTGGATGTCTACTAACCTCCGTGGAGGAGACATTCTCAACCGTAAAACTACAAAACTGAAAAAGAAATGGATGTGGAACCTGAGAGCCTCAGAATTTAAAGTATTCAACAGAGTAGTCTCAACTAAACCCTTAGGAAAAATTTAAAGAAGAGAGAAAAGCCCAATTAAGGAATGAAATGGAGATTTAAGGGAAGGCTGTCATCTGATTGCTGTATGTGATTGTTTGAGATTTTAACAGCAGATGTCAGGTCTGTAAGTCAGTCTTTGTTTACTAGTTTTAAAGAAGGTTAACACACTCCTAGCTGACAACTGCTTGAAATAACAACAGCACACATAATTTGTGCTTTTCATTTTCTTTTATTCATTCATTTAACAGATTTATTCAACATTTTTTTCAGAAATTTCTTTGTACATTTTTCATTTTACTTTTTTTTCTTTATTAGTTTAAAAGTGTAAACATTACTTAAAGTGCTAACAGTGAGATATCATGCATTTACAGAGAATTTACAGAACAAGGTAATCAAGGTAATGCACAATAGGTTCAGTTAATATCAGAGTGCAATCAGTACAGTTGCACAAAGATGATAATACAGATGAACACCCGTTACTAACAAGGACTGCTATATTGATAATATTCCAGTACTGCATAATGGGACTGCTGGCATATATATTCCAGTTTACCATAATGTATAATGGTTCCTTGACAGTTATAGTATCTCATGAAGACCACAACAACAAACATGTTGCCTAACTCAAACATTGCCACTAGTCATGTTGTAACATACATACCATAACATACATACCTTAATATACCTACTTTCTGGGTACCTTATTCTACCCCCTGTGTCTGCCCTTTTTCTGCCACAGCACACCACAGCACGTTAGTTTTACACCTCCTCCCTTGTCCCTCTTATCCTTTCTCTTCACACTTTCTGCCTAGGGCTGCCAAGATCAGCTGTAGACTGCATCACACATCACACAAGATGTAGTAGCTGCTACAGATGATCTATCTTGACCTCTACATTTGACCCAGGACCAGGAATGTCCAGCACAACATATCAGAAAGGGCTTCTAATCTACATGAAGACATTATATCTTGTTCAGTGATTACATTGGATTATTTGGCTGATTATGATTAAAAGCAGCTGTGGCTGCAATCAGAAGCACAGATTGGACAGAAGAAGCCAGTTACCTGGTTAAACCTGTTGAAAACCATGTTAAAAAACAAACAGCTAGCAGCTGGGAACAGTCTTTATGAGGGGCTTTCTTTTCAGGCAAAACACATTGTCAAACTTTATATATCTGCACATATCAACAGAAGAGTATTGTACTCTATCAGGTATGCAACTTTTTGTTTAGAAAATGATGCATATGTGTAATTATACTTAGGGGGAGGGGACTGATCACTCAAGCCTGTAACATGACGCTATTATCATCTCAGATTTGTTACTTCTACAGAGATACGCAAAGGGTGGGGGGTTTTTTTTTTTTGTGGCACTGTGGTGGTCTTCTGGTGGGAATATAGTGGTAGTAGTGGTTGTCAAACCACACTGCTTTTTGTTTGACACTGTTATTTTGATATACTATCAGGAGGGTTGCCTCTAGGGGACACACTACAATGGGCTCCTATGTTGAGTGTGTGATCATACAGCAGTACCTGTCATGGCATACATGAGAATAGCTGACTATTGCTAGTACCTTAGTTGTATCCACATGGTTAGTATGTTTGCACACTGTGGAATATGACATGTGTAATCAAGCAGTGGATAATGCCAGCCATTCTGTTCTTGCTGTATCTCTACATATTGTACTTCCATGTATGTGATCCTGACATGTGTTTCCATTTTGTTGTATGCCAGACACTATGCCTGTTTTATGGATGTTGAGAATGATATAATCCTGGAAGGCCTCCATCAACACCATGAACTCCTACTGTCCAAGGGGAGGAAAAACAAGGGACAGCTGGCAGTATTGTGGGCTGACTTTCTCCATGATGTTAACACCATAGCTCAACAGAGCAGGACATATGAGCAGATTCGACACCGTGCCACAGATATGATTAATGCTGTATGCAGAAGATCAGCAGGTGTGGCCAGGGATCATGGTGCCACCAGTGGAGGGCCAGAAGCAGAAGAACCAGTCTCAGCCACTGAGGAATTCCTGGCAAACCTAGGAACACACAATAGCTCCCAGGCATCCATCACAGCATATATTGTGGATGTGGGTACCATAGTTTCCACACCCAAGAACCATCCATATAGGCTTAGCTTGATCAACACTGGAATACTGCAGCATTCAGTGTATCAGGGTGTAGATGCTTTTACGTGAGTGTCAGGTATTTGTTCTTTGGTGGGCTGAGTTTAACTGCAGTTTGAATTTCATGCTCAGATTTTGACCAACATAACAATTAACAAAGTAACTACTGTGAATGTGAGATATATGGACATATTACCCTGTTATAGTGCAAGATGCGGTGGTGTTTACATTATATCTCCCTCAACCTTTCACAGGTCCCACAGGAATCGGACAAGGCTGTGGTCCTGCTCCTGGTATGCACAACACTGTTTTATTACAGATGTATATTTACTGCAGTATATTCCCTAAAATGTCATCCCAGGCCTGCTGGCTGGATTTCTGTACTGTCAGCATGATTGCCAACTGCACAGATATTTTCTGACTGTACTCACTTTAGAGTCATACCTATGGCTTATAGGTGTGACCACACTGACAGATGTGACAGTATTGACAGGACATTACAGATTGCCATATGTGTCAGTTATGCAGAGTCTTCACAAATGTTAATAGTGTATCTCATCTTTGCTAATAAGATTGCAGGGTAAAGAGCTTTTATTTACAAGTAACTACAAATGTTTTGTGGGAAAAGTAATGTCCTCATGTCCTACTATATGAGGTTGGGGTTAAACAGGTCTGTAATAGTGACAATAGTGTATGCAGCTTTACATATATTGCAGCATAGTATGTCAGAGCATAATAGTGCAGATATTAATGTACTGCTTTCTCCTTTCTTAACACAGGTGACTGGTGGGGTTGGTCTCTGTCCCGTATACAGCCTAATGTCAGTGTCTCTTCAGACTCTGATGAAGATGGTGGCCAAAGTGGTGCACAGTTGGGGGTTTTAGGGGCTGAATCTGTCCCAGAGGTTTGCATCCATCTTCTGCCCTTATTATCACTGCACACAGTCAGCATGCTTACACATACCCAACCCCAAGAGGCCACAGATATTGGACAGTCAGAGGGTGGGGACATTGAACAGGAAAGTGTGGCAACTATGGCTCCAGTGAGTGTAGACACTGGCTATGGCCAGAGAGCTGGTGAGGTTCCACACAGGCAGATTAACAAGGGCAGCTCATAGGAGGTCTGCTGTCCTTCCACCACCTGTTGCAGGTGTTTCATCATGGGTCACTTGGCATATGTTTCGGGCCATCATGGAGGCACAGGCATGTTCCAAAAGGAACTCCAGATGAATGCTCAGGGTTATGGATGCAGCACAGTCTGACATCTGTGACTGCCTCTACCACATTGGTGATACCCTGGATCGGTTCACTGATGCAGTGAAAAGAAGGAGGTCTGAGACAGATCGCAAAACATCTGTCTTGGAATGCACATTATCTGTGATGGAACATCTGTTTGGATTTGAGCGTTGGACTCATGGATGTAGGTCAGCAACTACATTCGCTGAGAGTCCACGTGGCCATGCACAAACATGCTCCCTTAATGGCAGTACATCCAGCACTCCAAAGCATAGTGTGCTGACTACACCAAGACATGGTAGGCCATGGGATCATGGTCCTGGGTGTTCCTGTGGAGGGCGTGATCCCAGCAGACAGCAGTCACTGTCAGGAACTAGCACCTCTTCTGACCTTGGGCATGGAGGTGCCAGTGCAACTCCTGGCAGAGCCAGTTCCTGTGTTTGGGGGCGGAGACAGTGAACTGTCAGCTGTACCATGCACAGTTCAAAGCTATCCATCATACATACACATAGGGCTAGCAATGAGAGCTTGACTGTTCACGCACACACTCACACCACTGTCAAATTCAGGTCACCTACAGACACACACACGTCACATTCCATGGTCCATTTTGCCTGCTCCCTTCCTGACTCACCCACATGCTTTCAAACTGTTGGTCAGCCTAGGCCTCCAGAACCCCACACAACACCCTGTGCAAGTGATGATACCTGTGCCACAACCCTGTCATCCTCATCTTTGATGCAGGGAAATGAAGCTATGTGTCTGATGCACAGGAAGACTATATAAATTAAGATGCAACTGTGTAATGCAGTGTTGCTTTGCCATCCCACTTGCACTGGTCACTGACAGATACTGTATGCTGACATTTGTAATGAGTAAGCCACATAAGTTTGTGTACCTTAAGCTGTATGATGTTGCAATAACTGTATACTTACCAATGAAAGGTGTATCACGGACCTGTTTATGGTTCAGTTTCAGGAGTCTATAGGGGAAACCTATGGATACACAACAGCAATAAACCCACAGATATCACAGCACAGGATGGAATGTCAGCACAGAAGATATATGCCTCCAGCAAGGTACAGCACTATAGGTGCATGGCTACATAGGGTCATATGTGTATAACAGCCTAACAAGGATAATGGTGTCATGCAACCTACTCATGCATCCTTAATCAATGAAATGGTTTGATACCCTTGATAAGTGTCACTAGGGTTTCTAGAGCTAACACATTTACAATCTGTGGTGATGGAGATGACCCATCTACAAGTTTCCAGTGTCCACCACAGACATTTGCCCTATGGCAGTTATGATTGTCTTGCCCTGCATCCCAATGTGTAATTTGTACATGATGTGTATTACAGTAGAGGTGCTTCACATACATGGGGACCCTGTTACATATAGGGTGTAGTGTTTGTGTTACATATCTGTCTTGCTAGCATATACTATCTATACCACATTGACAGTGTAGGTGTGTAGATCAGGTAATACATTTGTTCTGTCTTGGATAAGCAGGAGGTACACAGTGGGATCTGACACCTCCCTGTATGGCAGCCATGCACATCCCCTCCAAAGCATGTAGGAGACAGACTACACATGTATGCTCTTGACACGGACTGCATCAGACATGTAATCTGCAATGTGTATTGGTTTACCAGGGAACCTGTGTTTCTGCTACAGTTGTAAGATATACCTGTGTAATGACATAGAAAGGTGCCATTGCACTCAATGATAGATAGATGTAATTAGTGCCAAATTTGGTATAACAATGACAGTCTAGGATTTACCTGTCATATCTCTCTGTATAGGTTGTATAAAATTTAATGGATCCCCACATCTTACTGAGCAATAAAAGTCAAAGACTAAATTACTTGTGTCCATAAATCCATAAGTAATGGCTTAACTGTGTGCTGTGTGCAGAAACTACTATATTTTCCAGGGGTGGATGACTTCCAAAAGGATAGTATTGTTCAGTCCTTGGCATTAACTATTTGACAGTGGTTCTGACAACTGAATGTGTGTCTCAGGCCATCCTGGATAACTGTTGGTTCTGTGTGGGATTCAGTGACAGGACCTAATATCCAATCACTTGTGGTCATGACTGCAGAGAAGGGAATGGCTACAAGGGGTACTTCATTAATGATGTCTGGGGGAAGTCCACTTGTGATTGACATCAACTTAGCATAGGTCTACCCCATGCTATCTTTCCAGATTATGACTATCAGATACTTGGCTAAACACCAGCTGACATTCTAGTCTATAAATAACCTACACAGTTTTCAGCAAGGCCTGCTGGCCTAATAATGTCAAACACCTTGTCAGGCCATGGTAGGTGGAGTGAGTCATATTCTCATTATTCATTCCATAGTGTAACACTCAATGAGGTCCACCAGTTACAGTAGGTAGGCATGATCTGCCCTTGAGCAAAACAAACTGTGTTTGGTCCAATGTTAGTAGGTGTATAACATTGTTACTGATTGTATCCATGCTAACTCCTTTCGTGGCTTTACATATCAGATGACAGGGTGATCAGGGGACACTGCCTGGAACTGCATGCTAGTTATCCTCTGTGCAACTAAGTATTGTAGTTACTTCCATCATGTTCCAAGAAAAGAGTCATCTGAGCACGGACAATCAATGGAGGGAAATGTGACATGTTTACCTTGTGAAGGTAAGGTGGGAGTTTTATACAGGTATTATGCAGTTGGACACTACTCAAGTGGTGTGTACTGAAAGGACACAATTACCTTGTGAAAAATGTGGAAAACAGGGGAGTCCCCTAAATTGCTAGTGCTTGGTTACTACTACTGCTGGTGTTACTACAACCACTCTGTCATGGGATATCTTGCTCCAATACTTTTTCTGTCATTACACTTAAAATGTTACTATGAAGCTCATAATGAGAAGCAGGACAAAGCCTGTTTGTTCACCCACATAGTTGTCCCACATCATGAAAGGATCTGTAGGCTTCACATACCCTCCTCCAGGTAGATGCCTTGATTAGCAACCTAAGCAATCAATTGGCTTCTGCATGTATTATGCCTTCTGTACCAGGGTTGGTCATATGTCGCAAGGGAACTGACCAGATGGTGATTAGGAGCTACAGTGACATAGATGTCTGGGCTTGCTAAAACAAGCAGCACAGCAGTGGTGATCTATCTTAGATGACAATTTCACAGAACTTCATGCATCCCCTTTCAGTAGGTTAATGGTGGATATCTGCATGACATGGCTGTCAGGCCTACTGCAGAGGACTGGCCACCTTTGGCCAAAGTGTGTCCACCTGCCACCTGTCCTAAGTATGTCATATTGTACAGTTATGTCTGTGTTCCCACATCATTTCACACAACAACCAGTTTGCTATGTGGTTGCTTGACAGACATTGTATGCTTGGAAGGCCAACATAATGTTAGCAAAGTTGAACAAGTCCTCTGTTCATGCACAGACATCCATATCTGCACTGCAAGGTGTGCCTAGAAACACTGTGTTTCAGGCTGTCAACCCCAAGGGTGTGGCAGCATGACCATAAATTTGCAGGAATTTCACAGTGTCATATTTGTATGAATGGTATTGGGACCATGCCTAATTGCAGGATTATGGTCAATCCAAGCTCCACATGGCTGGCAAAGCTTTGTATGGCACATTGCCATATGCTGTGTTACCTTAGGGGACCTACATAAAGGTGACATGTTACATTTCACCATCTGTCATGACACTGCCAAACAATGGAGTGCTGTGATGTACACACAAGCATGACTGTATTGCTAATGGCACTATCAGTGACTGCTGACAAGATGTACAAAGTGGCCCCACCCCTCTACCCCTATGCCACACAAACAACGTAAGACAGATGTGGCTGTACTTCAAACCTTGATTCCTTGGTGTCTCACACAGCAATCAGTACATATGGCAATGAAGATTTTGCCAACATGCACAGCTCATCTCCTGCACCACCCACATCCACATCACACACACTTGGATGTGTACAGCTCCTTACCAGACACAGACACCTCAGAAAATTCTACCTCTGGAGAGCATAATACACATAATAGTGCATGCCCCACTGTCTCACTGGTCAAACATCTGAGGTAAAACACAAAATCAAATCAATTATTCATAGGTTATTACATCTTGAGACACATTAATGTCCATATCACCAGACTACATATGGGAATCATCACAGTTAACTGTCTGTGGGTTGAAACGATATGCTACACCACACATTGCCGCAACTCAATGAGTATCAGGTAACATAATAATAACATCATATTTCCTGCAAGTGTGTACAACTACGGACATACACCACCAGACTATTTGCAGACACATGACTGAGCTTAGATACTCTGTTTCTCTCATGGGTTTGCATATAGCTTTTAGCTGCATTTGATCCTCACCTAGGATGATGGCTCAATACACATGGAAAATGAATGACATCAATAATTGCCTTAGTGTGTGGTGTCATTGTAAGGGAATGCACTGCATGCATGCCTGGGATGACTTTCTCAACAGACGTCAGTGCTTTGCCAGAGATGGTCTTCCTCTGTCACCCCTGGGATTTTGTGTACTTGCCAATGCTGCTGATACCCCCACAGTGCATCTTATAGGCACTATCTGGAGAGACTACTTTCCAATGAGAATGCTATCTTCATACAATATCATGATTATGCTGCTACACACTGGGAATGGTGACACAAATCCCACTATGTGGAAGGTGTCCATCCCCACCTTAGAATATGCAGACATTTGTGCAGACAAAGACACCTGTTTCAAGGCTGTGGACAGCATCACAGTCAAGCCAGACTACACATCCTTCCAAATGTTCAGACCTCAAACTGGCAGTGTGAAGGTAATGCAGGTGGTGTGCATATATTAATTAAGGATAGATACACATCCAGATTTAGTGAAACACTATGCTTTCCTGGAGACACTGCAGGTGCTATTCACTGTTGGAAGGGCACCTAATCAAGCCATTGCCAGCTAAAGGAGCAGCTCAATGAATCCAGACACCAGTTGTACTTATTTGAATGTACTTGTGTCTATCAGGATATATCAGTACATCATGGTTTGGGATGGCATTAAGTAACCAACAACTGCATTGCTTAGTCATGCTGAAGCTCACTTGCCCAAATGTTAGTCCACATCCTTAACTACAATGCCCTGGACCAGTGGTGTGACATCCCCACAAGGGGAGCCAATGTAGTGTTTCATGTGTTTCCCAATATGGGTAACCACTGCAGCCCCCCACTGTAAGGTCCTCTCTGGTAAGATCTGAACAGTCTCTTTAAAACTATCAGACCTAACCCCCCTTGCAGAAAATACAAAAATATACTTCAACAAAGCAATATATTATCTGCTATGGGATGCTGTACATTTTGTGAGTACAACTACCCCTTAGATGGGACAGGCAAGTATGTAGAGCTCTACACCCATGTGTTATGTAAGCAGCACCACAACTGCATAGACTTGGCTGTACCTGACAGGAGGAACACAAGCTCATCATGGCACAGCATACCTTTGTGGTAGACAACTGCCATTAGCAGGCTGTACAATAAGAGGTGGACATTGCTGTCTGACAGCTGGGGTGAGGGTGTCCTCTAAAATGGAGGCACAATGTCCTCAGCAAAAACAAGCACATAGCGTAGTTGTGACATCATGTAGAAACAGTAAGTGACAAAATTAGCCTCCCCCACAAAGCAGTCACAACACACAGTGTAGTTACATGTGTAACCTCAGAGGACAGGCCCAGATTGTTAGTGAACTCATATGTAATGATACCACATACTGTATAATGTGTCTGTACTCATAGCTAACTTGTTGTCCCACAGGTTCTGCATCAGCTTCACTCCCCTGTCCCCACCACATAGGCCACATGACATTCCTACAGCCTGTCCCATACCTTCCACATCTACAGAGCAGGTCATAACTGTCCTCTCTATGGAGGGATACACAGCATCTATTGGGCATGCTGGCATCCCAGGCTGCACTTACATGGGATCTAACAAGGATTACTAACTCCATTGGGAATTCCTTGCAATCATACTGCAACCACTTGCTGCATCCCAGCTAACTGGACAATGGCAATTGTTATCCCCTTGCACAGAGGTGGTGCATCCACTGAACACCGGAACTATGTAGTTATTTGCCTGAGTAGACATATCTGTATGCCCATGGGGCAAATCATCATGGAGCTGATCATTAAACATATATGTTTACAAACAGTTAACTATACACAGTTTGGATTTCTGACAGGGAGATCATGTCTGTTTAACATGGTAGACATGTTCGAGGCAGTCAACAAGGACATGGGTGTGGGGAAATCAAGGCATACAACCCTCTAGACTTAGCTAAGCCATGTGACTCTATCCCCCACTCAGACATCATTGACAAAAGCACCCACTTAGGCATCCAATAATATCATTATAGGGGTCACAAAGTGTCTCGGTGATGGAACACATGCAAGATAGGGAAATCCACCTCCAATAGCTGATCTATGAGCAGAAGTGTTCAACAGGGTTCAGTCCTGGGTCCTCTATGGCTTGAAATCCATTTAACCATGATACAAGCAAATACTGGATGTCTATGTCTGCCAGTGTTGGCTGATGCCTGCAAACTCTAAGCAGTCATAGACTCTATGAGTTATATCAATATCCTACGAGAGGCTATTGATGACCAAATGCCTGTCAACATACTAATGGCCATAAACTCTAAGCAAATATATATGTAGTATAATTTCCATTGGTAACACCTATGTTCCTGGTAAGTAGCACATTAGTCGCAACATTTAATGCACATACTCAGGGGTGACAGACCTGGGCACACAGGCCTGGCCACACAGGTTTATACCTAATGTACCTGACATCACCATGTCTCCCCAGTGGTAAGATGGAAATCATATGTCACCCCCTCATTAGTCAGGTCTGACCATAAGCTAATCACCCTTGACATCCACATCCCACCCCCACTCCCCAGTAAGGAAACCCCCATAAAAAAACTTCTCCAATGCTAACTTCATACTACTCAAGTCAGAAGTGACAAACTTCACGACACCCATGCAGACGGGAACTGAAAGTTCAACTGCTGAATTCTACACTAAGGCACTGTACGAGAACATCCACTCATGCATGAATCATGCCATCCCAAATGGAACCAAGGTGCTCTCATCCAAAAAAAGGAAGCCAATCTGTTGGTCCCCTGCCATAAACAAACTTTACAACAAAAGGAAGAAACTGTTGCAGAAAAGAGGAAAATCCCAGGATGCAAAAAACTCCCTTACAAGCCTCAGTAAGAAACTGAGATCCCTCATAAAATCCTCCAAAGCTAGTTACAAAAATAAAATTGCCAAAGATTCCAAAGACAACCACAAGGCATTCTATAACTATGTCAGGAATCTAAATGGCAATGCTCAGATCTGCTCTGAGCTAAAACAGAATGGCATTAAATATACTGATCCCAAGGATATTGCCAATATCCTGGCAGATCAATTCAGTGCCAACTTCACCCACCCTCTCACCCCCCCAAATGGTCCATCTCAATACTGGAAGATTGCCAAATTCTGGTAATAATGGCCACACAGGTAAACACGCTCTCTCCAAAGCTAAGAATACAGCATCCATGGGACCAGATGACAACCCGGGCTGTGTACTACTTGAACTACAATATGAACTAGCACCTAAAGTGTCATGTTTAATCGTAGCCTCACCTCAGGTTTCGTGCCCACTGAGTGGCGCACAGCTACAGTTATCCCACTCCACAAGGGGGGATCCACCTTGGATCCTGGAAACTACCGTCCCATCAGTCTGACAAGCCTTATCTGCAAGGTCATGGAGCGTATTATCATGGAACTTATAAACAAAGAGATTGTCAACCTTCAAACACTGGACCCTACCCAGTTTGGGTTCGTGAAGGGCCGATCTTGCCTCCTGAACCTGATTGACTTCTTCAAATCAGTCTCCAGAGCCATGGACAAGGGTAAGGTGGTCCACACAGCCTATCTAGACCTTGCCAAGGCCTTTGACACCACCCCCCACTC
Source organism: Protopterus annectens (assembly GCF_019279795.1). NCBI lineage: Eukaryota > Metazoa > Chordata > Ceratodontiformes > Protopteridae > Protopterus > Protopterus annectens. The sequence goes on along the minus strand of NC_056733.1, from coordinate 1,694,996,109 downwards.
TGTAATCATAGATAAACCTACTAAAATGGGCATTAATCCCTACATCACCCAATGGGTTGCTAACTGGCTTACTGATAGAACCCACACTGTAAATGTAGCTGACTCCAAATCCAGCTCCAGACAAGTGACAAGTGGAGTACCTCAGGGTTCAGTCCTGGGACTGCTCTTGTTTGGCATCTACTTCTCTGAAGTACAGGCCAACACTAAGGGACTCTGGCTAACAAAGTTCACAGATGACTGCAAACTGGGAGCCATTATTGAACCCCCAAATGATGTGGATACTCTACAAAAGGGGCTTACAGAAACAGATGCTTGGTGCCAGAGCCATGGGCTCAAGCTCAATGCCAAGAAATGTATAGTTATCCCCTTTGGGAAAAAACATGTATCCGTGAATTACCATACAGGTGGCAGTACACTAAACACTGAAAGTGTGATAAGAGACTTAGGGACACAGGTGGACAGTGGTCTCACCTTCGATAACCACATCACCACAACAGTCAGGAAATCCTTCTATGTGGCACACCTCATCACTAAGGGCTTTTCATCCAGAAGAAAGGAGGTCATTGTCCCACTGTACTCATTCCTCATTAGACCCATTATAGAATACAATACCTCATTTGGTATGTACCTCTCAAGACATCTGCAACAACTGGAAAGGCCACAGAAATACCTCCCTAAAAGAATCACAGGCCTAAAGCAGATGCCCTTTGCTGACCGCCTTAAAAAACTCCAGCTATACTCTGTCGCATATCGTCTACTCAGAGGTGATCTCTGCTTAACATACAAGGCCATGTCAAACCCAGAGCTGTTGGACATGCTACACTTAAAGAAATCCCAATCCCTCAGAACCACACGCTCCAGGGATCTAAACCTTGTCATCACAATAAACAAAACATGCTGGAGGGATAGGTTAATGGCCCAGAGACTCCCCAGACTCTGGAATAGATTCCCCATACATGTCAAGCAGAGCGCCTCTCTGGCTCTCTTCAAAAGGAACCTTGATGATTGGATTTGAGAAAGGAAAGTTGCCCTGCTAGACAGGGGTCCAGGGAAGTAAATAGTGTGGGAAGAAATAGCCAGGGAATTGTTATGGCTAGGCTTGTATAAGCCCTAGGGCTGATAGCCTAGTACCAGCCTATGAACCTATAACTGAGGGCACAGTCACCAGAAATTGACATACTCATAACCTCCATGTACTCTTCCCTCAGCATGTCAATATTTGAGTGTAATGGCCATTTTGTAATGTACCTTTCCAAGCACTACTGGCAATTGCACATAACACAATGGTCACTCACAAGGGAACTTCATGTCTTCAATATCTGTTCAATGGGGCTCATCTGAAATCAGTGGTCATTATAGCCTGTGGCATACAGACTACTCAGAGGTGTCTTGCATACAGGGCAATGTATAACACTGCTTGACTGGAAATGCTGCATATCTGTAGATGGCATGGTACATGGATTACTCACTCTAAGGACATTAACCTGGTATGTGGCATTAGTACTACATGCTTGTGAGCAAGATCTGTCTAGCAAACTTTATCACACTTTTGAAACAGAATCCTGCCTAATGGCAAATTGAGCACCTCAGTGGACCTTGTCACATGCTATCTGTATGATTTGCTGGGTGACCATCATTTCATCACAGGGCTTCTGCATGTGTCCCTCATGGACAGGAGCAATATGTGCTGATTATGTAAATCAAGATATAAATGTAACTAGGACTGTGAGAGCTGTAGGGCCATTAAGCTACTAAAGTTCAAAGATCCAATGATTCCATAAGGTGATGTAAACTGCTCTAACATCCAGACACACAAATCTGGCTAAATTAAGGATCACACCACTTCCTAATACTGTTTGGAAGACATGGCACAGGACACACACACACACACACACACACACACACACACACACACACAGCAACTTGACTGCATGTAGATTAGAACACTTATCTATCTAATGGTACACACTACAAATCACTGTGCATGACACACATGCTACACCTCAAGTCTGCTATTACTATCTCTTTAGGACATCTTATGCTTGATGACATCAGCAGGCCTATTTGTGGTCAGGTACTGCATAACCCTACCTCTTTCTAGGTTACTGAGGTGATCATATTTATGCTGCACAGAGATACACATACACACACACTGAGTAGCCTGTAGCAAGATTAGAACCCCTACCTATCTAGTCTTTCATCCTATAGATCACAGTACATAATGCATGCACCACAGCTTAAGCCTGAAATTACAATGGCTGCTGGTAGTCTTAAGGTCAATGACATCAATAGGCTGTGTTCAAGAGGGGAGTTTGGAAACTGGAAGCAAATTACAGGACCAAAAAGTGCAGTACTATTGCAGTTTGATAGTCAATAATGGATTGCCAGTTCTTTTGTAGGGGGTTACATGCACACACACACACACACACACACACACACACACACACACACACACACACACACACACACACACACAGCCCAAGTAGCCTGCAGTGAGATTGAAACCCCTACCTAACTACTCTTACACACTATAGATCACAGTATTTATCACACTCACCATGGCTGATAGCTATTTTAAACATGACTGCAGGCAAACTACTTGTGGATTAAAGAAACTATGCTTGTGTTGAACAGCATCTGTGGCATGTGAAATTGCTTCATACTGTTATCTGCATATAGTAGCCTAGCAGCCATATAACTGTTATTTATCCTAGCTATGTGGTTGCAGTTACCAGTTTGGCCACATGCGGCTGTTTGCATTTGGATGGGCAATCCTGTGGGCAAGAACAATATGCCCTGTCCATGCGTGCATAGACAACATTAAACATTACACCACCTGTTCACCTGTTGCTGTATGTGTGGTGACATCTAGCAGATACTGGGGTCTGTAGGTAAGTGCATTATATACTGTTGAGCCCTTAATTTGGATCCTTTGAGCAACATTATAGATGCGTGATAGTGCAGCTCTACTCATCATCATCAAGTTATGTAGGACATATTTATGTATATAACAGGAAAGAATATAGAAATATAGTTGTGTCTGTGGGGGTGGGAGGATGGCCTAATGGTTAAGGTGTTTGCCTTACAAACACAAGGTGCAGGGTTCGAGTCTCACAAGGGATAATTGGGCTAGGCTTAAAATGGCTTGCAAGGGCAATTAGCCTAGTAATAATCTATGAATCTATGAATCTATGAATATATATATATATATATATATATATATATATATATATGTGTGTGTGTGTGTGTGTGTGTTATGTAGCTATATGAGAAGTGACCTGAAATGTATGTTTAATATACGGTTTACTGTCATAAAATCAATGTTCACATACCTCCCAGTCCTCCGATCGTCAGTAATAATGTCGAGAATGGAAAACTCTGCATGTTTACAAGATTGAATACAGAAAACCACCGCGGACCTCATTTCGAACTACTGAACGGTGCATACATGAATTCAAAGTCTACTGATGACGACAATGAATCTGCGACGCAAATCTGATAGTTGCACTACATAAAACGTAGAAACAGAGTAGAAGTACAAGACGACATGATTATAAAGCCATTGAAACAGATTACATTGCTGAATAAGTGGATTTATTTCCGGACACCGTATGAATAACTGGAAAAACTAAGGAGATTACATTTTGAGAGTGGAAGGGTAAGAAAAAGTAATATGTAAGTAGGTAGTTTAAATGTGTAATGTGCATAACAATATCTTAGCAAAAGTTACAACATATAATGTTTTAACAGCTCATTATGAGCAATATTATGTGAATACATATCGCTGTAACTATTACTTGTTAATTGAACCATGACATCTAGGAGTAATATATTATATTTAACTAATATGGAAAAGCATCTTGGTGTAGTTGTTTTACAAATTCTTCATATGTTTTTAAACTTGTATGAGTTGTTGTGTATTGTAGTGAGTATTTGTCACTGGCAGTAGATACATGAGTATATAGTAAATGTGTGCTGTAACAGCTGTTTGGAAAGTCATATTTAAGGTTAATTGCATAGTTGTAAGACAAGTCCTTTTCGCTATAAGCATTATTCCCTTTGTTGAATGAAGCATTGATAGAGCTGACAGTGATAGGTATTACATTGTGAAATGCACAATTGAAAGGAATACTGCATGATGTTGTGTACCTGTGTAGCTATAACTCATAGCTGTATACTGTTAAATGTAGTGATTACCAGCAGGCTGCAGTTGTCTGGAAACATGTATTGGCTTAGGTGTCTATCTGTGTATTTGATTTGATAGTATTTGAAAAGGGTAAATGTGTAGTCAGTGCATTTAAAAAATGTTTGTCCAGTCACAGATGTCTTCCAGTCACAATGCAATGCAATCCCTTTGCCATGGGTTGTGTTCATGTTACTTGTGATAAGTACAAGTGAAACAGTCCTGTATGACATAACAGTAATACCATTAATTGTTAGTAATCTAGTTACTGTTGTTGATTTGTAGGTGAGCGCAGGTACTATGTCAGACCAACTGGCCGTGAGTTATCCTGGTGTTATTGGCTCATTGTATGGCACTGTGACATCTCAGAAAGGTCACTCTATACTTTGTATAGATGGTTATCAATACTACCTTGAAAAGAGTAACCCTGAGAAAAATTACTGGTGTTGCACCCAGAAGGCAAGGCAGAAGTGTAAGGGCCATTGTATAACAGAGAAGTGTGCTGGTGAGGAGAGGTTAGTGAAAAGCATTGGTCATTTTCATGCACCAGATGTGGTCAGGGTAGAGCAGACTAGGGTACGTGAGGCCATTAAAAGACGTGCTGAACAGACTCTTGAGGATCCATGCAGGATTGTATCTGAAGTCCTGGCAACCACGTCCACTGATGTAGTGACCACCATGACTAATACTGATTCGCTGAAACAGAGTGTGCGTAGGATAAGACATAGGAATAGCAGGCATCCCAGAGTAGACTTAGCAAGTCTGAAAGATTTAAGCCCAGAGATGATACCATTGAAGCAGGGACAATTCATCATTAAACACACTGCACTCCGCAGCCATACCTATGATGTTGTGCTTCTCACTACAGGGGGTAATCTAGGCCTGCTCTGCAGCTCAGAATACATTCTTGTTGATGGGACATTTCCCATTAGCACCAGGGAGTGTAAACAGGTATACTCTGTTCACTGCAGCATGCATGGTTCCAGCAACAGCAATGTAGTACCAGTAGTATATGCCATCCTACCGTCCAAATGCAAGGAGTGTTATGATCAGTTTTGGGAAACCATGTTGGCATTATGTGGGGACTTGCATCTGAATTTTCAGCCAAGGATGGTACTCAGTGACTTTGAGAAGGGGGCAGTGAATAGCATAATTAAGGATCTACCTAACAGTATGGCAAAGGGATGTTGGTTTCATCTGTGCCAAATTATATGGAGGCAGATCCAGAAGCTTAACCTCACACAGTTGTATGGTACAGATACTCAGTGTGCACTGCTATGTAAACAGATACCTTCACTTGCTTTTATAAGCACAAAACATATTATGGACACTTTCACATCTATTGAGGAGGCGTTAGGGGAAAGGGGTGCTCCTTTATGTGAGTTATTCAAAAATAACTACATTTTAGGGAGGCCAAGATGGTATGGCATGAGGGGTTCCACATCAGAGAGACAACCACCACTATTTGATGTTCCTTTTTGGAATCAGGCTGATACATGTAACATGGGCTACCCTAGGCACAAGAACGCAGTGGAATTATGGCACCGTAGGCTAAGGTCTCTCTTGGGTAAAAAGGACCTGTACATCACAGATGTGCTGCATGCCATTTCTTTGGAGCAAAACCATTTGGAGGATGTTAAACAGAAGTTGCTGTGTTGTGTGCCAACATCTCCGAAGAAATGTAGGCTGTCAGACAAAGAACATATGATACAACATCTGCTGGCTAAATGGAATGAGATGACACCATTAGGATTTGTACAATTAATGGCAAACCATTGCTCATTCTGATATATCTGCCATTACCTTTCATGTGTGTACAATTTGAATGTCATTACAGTAAACATTTGGGAGTTTTCATTACTATTTGTTTATTGGGACGTGGACTTCATATTCTGTATTACAGAGCACTTTCTCTTCATGGAAATCACAATTTCAGCACTGGAAATGTGTTTGCTGTGGAATTAATGTGCACATACACAAGGGGACTGTCATTTAAACCAGGATCACATTTTTGGTGTTTTACCGCAAATCGAGTTGAAATGTCGCGAGTCGATGTTTTCGACATTTACATCTGCTTTACGACATTACTGTAATACGGATTTTTGCATTTTCTGTGTTTAAACTCGAAATTTAAAACAGTTTTTTTATTTAAATTTCGATTTTATGATAATAAACCTTTATATATATATATATATATATATATATATATATATATAAAGGTATATATAGGTATATATCTCTTTGTATATACATAGAGATAGATATACTATCTATGCATGTGAGAGATAGTGACAGACAGATATATATATATGTATGTATGTATGTATAGACATAGCTATATGTAACAGGTCATTTTGAGCAAGGGGCAACAGAATTGCACTCTGTTTAACTAAGTGTATGAACATGCCCAGTGGGATTGTCAGTACTTATAAATTGACTCCAGGCCACGCCTACCTGTACTCCAATCCAGGATTTTGTGTGCTATAAACAATGACTTCTGCCCCTGTTTCTGCAGTACTGCACTTCACTCAAATTGTCCACAGTATTCTTCAGCTTCGTGATGTAATTAATATGTGACAGAGGTTAATACTGTTACACCACACACAGAATGACAGTCTGTAAAAAAGGGAGCATAATTACACCTCACATCCAAAAGATGTGGATATTTCCAAATTAGAACCATCAACGCCATCACCAATAATAACTTCCTTAGTCCACTGAGCCACATAAGCTGCCAAGCAGAGAGCAGTCATTCATCACACAATCAGCAGCATAAATATGTACAGTGTTATTCCTGCATTAAGTGAGACATACAGTGTATGATCATTTTCTATGTTACTTCCCTGATATTGCCTGAACTGCTGATATACCACTGATGAGTTACTGTTACAGCAGTTATATGGGATCACTGCTGTACTGGAGTGGGTGAAAAATACTGCATGTTCTGCTGGGACACATAGTAGTCCAAATGTCATGTAACCCCACTATTTAACATCTCTCTTTAATGATGTAGTGAATATTCCATGCATGAGGCCTAGTGACTATTAAAGGACACATGATAGTGGACTGGGTATTTGTAGTCCTATGTAGATGTTACTTCTGTCCAAATAGCCCACTATATTTACTTGCACAAATGTAGTGGATCTAAACATACAGTACCATATCATACTGACCCTTACAAGTACTGTGTAGGTTAGACACTTACCTTGTGAATGTATTAGTTGACAGAACTGTAGTTCAGGGCTGACTCGGTCTGATGCAAGCAGTACACAGCCAATACACTGATAGGTAGGATGAGTAAGGTGTCAGTCCCTAGGTCCCTAGGTTGTCAGTGAATGTCCTATACATTTTCTCTTAGCCAAAGCCAGGGTGTACTGAACATGCCTATGTCTTCCTACAGGGACCATCAACAGGGGGATCATCTTCCAAGTCATCTTGTGACTCTGGCTGTTGTGACTTCAGCACTGGTGGGGGGCTGTGTGTTCCTTCCCTTTACTGATCCTGCTGCAGCTGTTTTTGCAGCATCAGATTGTTTACCATAGCACATACTATGAACATATGTGCACATGTGACTGGAGAGTACTGTAGGGCTCCACCAGATATATCAAGGCACCAGAACCATGACTACAGAAGCCCAAATACATGCTCTATGATGTTCCTAGTTTGTGCATGTGCCTCATTATGGTGCTCTTTCATGAATGTGTGCGCATTTTTGATAGGCGTCATCATCTATAGTTCCAGTGGGTAGCCAACATCCCCCAGTAAATCGCCATGTGGGATGTCCCCCCTTGCAAACATCTGGTACAGTTGTGATGCATGCCAGATATGGGAGTTCTGATAACTGCCAGGGCTGCCAGCACACACATTCATGATAATCCCCTGGACATTACACATGACCTGATAGTTGATGGAGTGGTACCCCTTGCAGTTGACATAGATTCTACCCTCCTCACCAGGTGGTGCCTTGATGTATTTTCATGAGTGCAATCTATGGCACCCAGTACTTCAGAGTAGTGTGCTACCTGGTAGAAGAGTTGCATATTGGTGGCCCTCATCTCACCAGTGAGGGGAAAAGATATTTGCTCACTGGCATGTGGTAGCATGGCATTTAGAAACTGGTGGAGTATCCTGGATGGAAATGTCTGTTAGACCACCATCATGTCCGATGTTGGTCTTTGGAAAGTACATGTAGCAAGTATCCTAAGGGCTATACATACCTTTGTTTCCACTGGGAGGGGTTCCCCTCTGTTGGCTTTGGGTTTCAGTTGAGGGTGGCAGAGCTCAGTGAGTTCTCGTAGTATGTCCCTGCCCACCCTGCAGCATTCTACAATCTCCAGCTCATGTAGCTCCTGGAAGGGTACTCTGGGTATGAACACTCTTCTCCTTCTCTGCCTAGGCCTATTGTCAGCAGCACCAGCAGCAATGACTTCAGCATCTAGCACATACAGATGAAGCAGACCTGCAGCAGCCCCTAGCATTATCTCAGTTACAATTCCCGAGTCTGTACTCCAATGGTCCAGAGTATTGGCAGAAAATCAGAATGTAGGGTGTATGCATACTTTATACAGCTCTGCTGTAGGTGCAGAATGTGTGATTGGCTAACTATGATGCATTTCACCTGCCTACAGTATAATTAACATCATTCAATGGCCCTATTGCAGTACACAACACCACTCACAGTGCTGTACTATGCCACAACATGCAGCAAAGCTTATAAATAGGCCAACATTTCTAATTGAATAAGTCTGGTTTTAAGAACATGCTCAGTTAGTGGTGCACCATAAAAACATGCACACCTAAGCTTAAAAGAGCTTAGAAGTGAGACGACACACCACCCTGATGTTAGCCACATCCTTTGTAAACATCAACATGGTCTAAGACCCTACACAAAGGGGATATGCGGACACGATTATTCCTTTCTGCTATTCAGTAACTCCACCTCATATGCATACTTATCCATGCTGACAGCCTGGAAACTGCATGCTTCCTAACCCTATCACCTTAGCAACAGCAGCAATGTACCATTGTAGGGACCCCATCAAAGTTCCTGTAACACATTTCTGCCACATAATATAAAATTCTTTTTTTTCTAATTTTTTTTTTATTTTTCATTACGCATGTTTATGCACTGTGGCACGTAATGCAAACATGCTGAGATTATTAAAAGAATTTATTAATTTAACTTATTCCCTTTAATCTTTTTGACATACAGAATATTTTTTTTCATATGTGTATGTGGTATTACATTTTCAGGGGATTTATGTCAATGTTTCTAAAGTTTTACACCCTCTTTTGTCTGCCTAGACTCCTGTATGCAGCATTTTTCTGTGTACACTCTGGACACTAACATAGGGTCTGAAAAGATGCCTTTCTGCTTGTTGGATTGCTCTACCTGCCTCATTTGCATGAGATTCACCTGCTTATGAGACAGCTTGCATGCCACTTAATTTTCCACCTTTGCACATACATGTGTGCTGCTCATCAGCACTTACTGAATCTTAATATGTTGGCATCCAGTATAAGCACTGTGACGCGATGCCTATATAAAAAAAACATAGGCTTTATTAAATTTCCCCTAAATCTATCAGTTTGTCATCCAAGCTTATATTACATATTCTAAATTCCAATTCATTTCTTTTTTATTAGAGAAGTTTCTAATATGTCTTTGATCAGTTCTGAGGAAAAATGCTGAAAAGAATAATGTAAAAGTTGCATATTTTATTTTATGGATACACCCTTATAGGCTAGCAGTTATTTAACTTCTGAAACCTAATTTAAATTATAAACAATTTGATGAGAATATTTTACAATTGTAAAAGCCAGGCAATATTGATCAGAATATTTTACAATTGTAAAAGTCAGGCTATATTTTTTCAATATGACATTTTGATTACATGCTTGTTTTCTTAACTGAAAGAATATGCTGTGAAATGTTGAACTCAAAACAATGTAGCAACATTGCCCTCTGCTGTAAAGAAATCTAAGTCAGGCATTTCTTGTCTGTCCTTTGAAACTGAAATTATTTCATGACTGTCCTTAATGTTTACAATTCGGCTCCGGTCGGGCTAGATGAAGGCTTCCTGCCTATTATTTTAAGGCTAAAGATAATGACCAGAATTTACATGTGGAATGTCCTTTATTGCTCTGGTTTCTGCCTAGGTGTAAAAGTATGAAAATGCATTTTCTGTCAGCCTGGGAACACCAGGAATGCGTAAAAAAATTATGTAATGGGAATCAGGACTCCAATAGCAATTTAAACAGAGAGAATCAGAAGGCATTAAGCATTTTTGTCTTGACTATCCAACTCATAGCACTGCCTATTGTTTTATGTATGTTATCTTAGATGTGTGTTTTCTTTTACAAATAGCTAGGAACTAGAAAGATTAGACTAAGTGTTTTTCTGTGATGTCAGAACTGTACTACTGATTTATTTTAAGTATTTCTGTGTGATCTCTGAATTCTTAACTAGCACTGTGTAGTAGAAAGTATTGTCTTGTGGTTTTAATTATTTATTATTACATATTTTAAAACCTTTTAACTGTGTCTGTTTTTGTGTATAGATAATTTAAGCTCTAGAGTGCATTGCATATTTATAGAGTTTACTGTCCAAGTCACTCTAAATAAGCCTTGACTGTTTAGTCACAACTAACAATTGGATAATAAAATTGCACTTTACTGTGTGTATTCGTTATCCTTTCCTCATATATGAGACACCCTTTCTGGTGTTAGTGGTGAGGATTGAGTCTCCTTGAATGCTGGGCCAGGGCACGGGCGCCACACATAGGTAAAAATTTCTAATTGAATAAATCTGGTTTTAAGAATATGCTCAGTTAGTGGTGCACGATAAAAACACACACATATGCTTAAAAGAGCTTAGAAGTGAAAGGACACACCCCCCTGATGTCAGCCACATCCTTTGTAAACATCAACATGGTGTAAGACCCTACACAAAGGGGATATGCGGACACAATTATTCCTTTCTGCTATTCAGTAACTCCACCTCATATGCACACTTATCCATGCTGACAGCCTGGAGACTACATGCTTCCTAACCCTATCACCTTAGCAACAGCAGCAATGCACCATTGTAGGGACCCCATCCAAGGTCCTATAATACATTTCTGCAACATAATATAAAATTATTTTTTTTCCTATTTTTTTTTTTTTCATTAAGCATGCTTGTACACTGTGGCACGTAGTGCAAACATGCTGAGATTATTAAAAAAATTATTAATTTAAGTTATTCCCTTTAATCTTTTTGACATACAGAATAATAGTTTTTCTCATATGTGTATGTGGTATTAAATTTTCAGGGGATTTATGTCAATGTTTCTATAGTTTTACACACCCTTTTGTCTGTCTAGATTCCTGTATGCAGAATTTTTCTGTGTACACTATGAACACTGACACATGGTTTGAACAGATGCCTTTCTGCTTGCTGGATTACTCTACTTGCCTCATTTGCATGAGATTCACCTGCTTATGAGACAGTTTGCATGCCACTTCATTTTCCGCCTTTGCACATACATGTATGCCACTCATCACCGTTTATTGAATCTTAATGTGTTCGCATCCAGTGCAAGCACTGTGACGTGATGCCTATATAAAAAAAAAATAGGCTTTATTAAATTTCCCCTAAATCTATCAGTTTGTCATCCAAGTTTATATTACATATTCTAAATTCCCAATTAATTTATTTTTATTAGATAAGTTTCTAATATGTCTTTGATCAGTTCTGAGGAAAAATACTGAAAAGAGTAATGTAAAAATTGCATATTCTATTTTATACACCCTTATAGGCTAGCAGTTATTAAACTTTTGAAACCTAATTTAAATTATAAACATTTGATCAAAATATTTTACAATTGTAAAAGCCAGGCAATATTTTTTCAATATGAAATTTGTATTTTGTTGTACAAACTCAAAACTTGTTTCACCTTTATTCCCAAGACAGTCCTAAAAAGATTGTGCTGAAATGACTAAGACCTTATACTGTATAACAATTTCCTAAAGTTACCTTTTTTAAGTTATTTTGTTAAAGTTATAGCAAAGACTGTAGTTATTACTTTAGCTACTGCAAGCAGCTTTTCTAGGGGTGTAGGTGAGAACATTATCGGGCATAATGGGATAATCAGTAGGCTATAATAGTCCAGGTTATTGCCAGACATTACTTTGAAACTAGTTCTGTAGCATAGAGGGATAAAGCCCCAATTACATTCTAGATTGACCAATGTTTGATTAGCAGCACAGGAAGCTGGAAGATCTGAGCAAGGGATGGGCAAATGAAAGCAGATGCTATCAACTCATCCATTCTGTGTGGAGGCAGTTGATTGGATTGTCTGTCATGCAGACCCCACCAGGATGGAGGGTTGAGTTCATCACATTCTCTACTTCAACTGTGAAGTCTGGTCATGTGTGTGTTAATGAGTATGTGCTCTCTCAAGCAGCAGTGATTGTGAAAATCACAGCTATCATGGGAGGGGAGTAGTCTGGGAAAGAAGGAGGATCCACATGATTGGTTGGACAGTCTACTCTTTAAAATATAACTCTCACCTCCAAGGGAGATGAACCGTCATCTTAAACTATCATCTTGGCTGTGGATTAACTTGGTGCAAGATTGAGAACTATTAGATACCATGTAGCTTAAAAATAAATAAAAACAAAAACACAGGAAAGCTTTATACAGAAGTGTAAGAGGAGAACACCATCACAGAAAGCCCACCACACTGCAAACCATCACCATAGTAGCATAAACAAGCACTAAGAGTTTTCTAGAAACCACAATTGTTTCATGCTGTTAATTTTCTGAATACACAGTAGATATTAATACAGATCAGTGTTATATCTTAGCAGTCATTTAAAAAAGATGGCTATTTTTGAACAAAAGGTGTAACGACAATGCAAAGAAAAGAAAAAAAAGAAAAAGGTTTTCTTGGAATGTCAATTCTTATACTCAAATTAATTCAAGAGATAAATATCACATGCTTAGTAGTACTTATATTTTAGTCACAATTATAAACGTTATTGACTTTACAGAGTCTTACAGATATTTTTTGTTTTAACTTCATAATACACAAATCCAGGTGTTATGCTTTCATTTCTAGACATAAATAGGCAGTGACAATTAACCATTTCTTTAAAAGACATATAACTTCTTCATTCTTGCAAATGTTTATTCTTTATACTGTGACACTTTTCAGGTCAATGTGTTGGTCTTGTGATCCCAATCATCTTTCTCTGCCAAGGCATGATTGAAATAAATTAATATTTTTTATAATCTTCTTGTGTTTAATCAAGAGCTTTTAGCAGTTATCAACTGTATTCCATCATTATAAGATCAGAAGTATCCATTCACACTTATCATCACAAATCTGACACAATTACTGAGAACAGGTCAAGGTTGAAACCTCTGTGGTGGGCTTCAGTTCTACTTGAAACTTGACCTTTTGCAGACTTCAGGATACCCTTTTCCTACCTGAGGCAATCAACATACTCCTCTGTATATGTCAACATAAAGTCAGCTGTAAGTACTGCTTCTTACTCTGTTACTTATTATTATATGAATGAATCACATTTCTGTTTACAGTTGTAATGAAGCAAACTGGAGAATGCAGCAATTTTTCTTCAGCTCTGCGTTGTTTTTCTAGTAACAGCTGCACTGCTGGTGGTGTGCATGTTTACTGATTACCTGTCCCTTAGTACAGAGTATGGGAATGGTCTTCACATTTTTCATTGATTTGAAAAGACAAGGTGTTTATGTTTGAAAGAAGATCCTTACAGCCATTTGAGGTTACTTTTCCAACTTATCATGTTTACTGAAGATGGAGATATTTCACTGACAGGTAACTACTGCGATTTGGGAGGGTGGCCTTATGGTTAAGGTGTTTGTCTTACAAACACAAGGTGCAGGGTTTGAGTCTCACAACGGATAATTGGCTGGGCTTAAAATGACTCGCAAGGGCAGTGAGATTAGTACTAACCTATGAAACTATTAAGAAGTCCAAGAAGAACCACTCCTCAGCTAATTTAGTTGCTCTTGCTATGATCTAACTGTCAGGTAACTTTAGAGATTATTCGATTCTGCTAAGATCTAGACACCTTATGGAGGATATCCAATTCTCCTATAACTTGAATTTCACTGGACATTAAATTACCTAATGCCAGGAATCTGTTAATGTTGTAAAACACAAAAGCAATGCTTTTTTCGATTCAAAATAATATACAGTATATGTACATATATATATATATATATATATATATATATATATATATATATATATATATATATATATATATATATATATATGGGTCTGCTTTGTTTCATTGAATCTCATTTCACTGAATTTCATTTCACCCTGACCACTTCGCTGAAAACAAAAATTACTGAAAACTCAATTCACTGAATCTCATTTCACTAAACTGCAGTTAGTATATATGGCACTGTGTAGAGTACTGTAAGGCAAGTAAAAGGTATATGCCCTTTTTCCCACTGTAGTGCAATCCTGGAGTTAGGATATATAATTAGGGGAGGGTGAGGGGCACAGCCCCCCACATAGAGTGGTGTGGGGGGCATATCCCCCCACTTAGTTTGAGTATATATTGTCTTTTGGAGAGAGTTAGTCATTGGTGTTGTAACTATGCATGTCTATTGCTTAAAATGTATTGTTTTGAAGTTTGGGGTAAAATAGAATATAAAGCAAACTAGGTGGTGGGCTACTCCCACCACCCCCCCCAATGTGGGGGGCAGTACCCACACACCCTCCCTAAATATATATACTAACTCCAGGATTGTACTACAGTGGGGAAAATGGCTTATACTTTTTACTTGCCTCACAATACTCTACACAGTGCCATATATACTAAGTTCAGTTCAGTGAAATGAGTTTTCAGTAATTTGTGTTTTCAACGATGTGATCAGGGTGAAATGAAATTCGGTTAAATGAGATTCAATGAAACAAAGCAGACCCATATATATATATATATATATATATATATATATATATATATATATATATATATATATATATATATATATATGTATATGTATGTATAAAGAAAGGATCTCCCAGTGGACATTTCCTAATCTTAGGTGAATGTTTTATTTTACTTGAGATTTGATTGAAACTCCTTTGCCTTTATCAGAAAGCTGCCATTATCAGACCAGAGTGGCAAAATGGAAACATTTATTCCTGTTTAACTCATATATGTCCTCTAATCTTCTGGATTGGAAGAAAATCAAAAAGACACATGCTGCAATGAATATGATTTGTATATTCATTATCTTCTCCATCCCATTCGAGTACTCCAGCAACAAATTTAACAAGACTGACTCACGTCCAGTTGAAGTCAGGTCTGTTATCTGCTAAGCCTGCTTACACAGGGGTTGTGTTTGCAAATTACTGCACCCTACAGTACAGTCAACTCATTTTCTTATCTGATATGTACAATATTACTCTGGATATTTCAAAAATTCATGCTTTTGTTCTTTGGTGGCTACCATAATCACTGCCTTTGGGCTATAGTTTTCAATTCAGATTGACATTCACCATTTGGATTAAATGTCTGAATCTAAGAAGTATCACTTCAATTCAGATTGACATTCACCATTTGGATTAAATGTCTGAATCTAAGAAGTATCACTATAAATGATATTTAAAATACAATTTAAATGAGTATTTGTATGTTCAGTTCCAGAGC
Source organism: Protopterus annectens (assembly GCF_019279795.1). NCBI lineage: Eukaryota > Metazoa > Chordata > Ceratodontiformes > Protopteridae > Protopterus > Protopterus annectens. The sequence goes on along the minus strand of NC_056733.1, from coordinate 1,694,980,229 downwards.
TACTAGAATCCATGTTAAGAAACTGTTAGTGACCACACAGTGTTACCTGTACCCCATCTACCTTTTAAATGCTTTCTTTTCTGTGACTAATTACACCAACTCACTTGTTTGACTCCTTTTTACTTTTCTCTTTCCATTGCTCTGTTTTTGTCTCTTTTTCTAGTTCCATTTTTTTCTTCCATGTTTCTCTTTCCTTTCTTTTCCTTTATCTTGTTTATTCTAGGTTTCTGGTGGGGTATGTATTACCCTGATTATTTGTTTCCATCAATTACTCAGGTTCATTGCTTTTAGTTATTTGTATTATTCTACTGTTCAGTTCAATGTTACTGGATGGAAGACATATATTCATAGTCCTTTCATGCCTAAGATTCTGTTTTTGAATTTAGCCTGTCATTGCTGCCTATGAATTTAACAGACCAGATTGATGTCTATAGTGTGAAACATTGCTGTGGCATGTATATATTCATTTTTGGTTAACATATATGAAATGCTTTTATATCTCATAAGGAGTTACCTGGACTACTAATAAAAAGTCTTGCTATTACGTCTTATTTCATTTATTCCTATAGGTGAATATCCATTGTGTTAAGATGTGTTCATTCGTACATCATTTTTATTTTGAAATAGGTTCATAGGTTCATAGGTAGGTACTAGGCTATTGGGCCAAGGGCCTACGTAAGCCTAGCCAACAAGGTTCCCTGGCTTACGCCACCCAAGAAAGTTATTCTTCTGTGCCAATGTTGAGCAGAGACACAGAAGTGATCCCCGGGGTGTATTTCCTATTTCCCATCCACTCATCAAGATTTTTTTTGAAGAGTGCTAATGAAGAACTTTGCTTGACATAGATGGGTAGCCTGTTCCAGAGTATGGTTAGTCTCTGGGACAGGAATCTATCCCTCCGGCATGTCCTGTTTATTGTGGTGAGGGATTGGGATTTCTTTAGGTGTAGCATGTCCAACAGCTCTGGGTTTGACATAGCTTTATATGTTAGGCAGAGATCACCTCGGAGTAGGTGATACACTATGGAGTAAAGCTGGAGCTTTTTTGAGGCGGTCAGTGTAGGGCATTTGTTTGAGGCCAGTAATTCTTTTTGTGAGGTACCTCAGTGGCCTTTCCAGCTGCTGCAGCAGTCTTGTGAGGTACATTCCAAAATGTTATTTTTTTGTCAATATGACCAACTTTGTCTTGGGCTGTAGCTGAAATGGGTCCATTGGCAACTCACTTACTAGGTTAAGAAGTAAACTACATGAAAACATGAAGAGGTTTTGTTCTTGTCCATATCATCTCTGTGACAGAAGTGCAAAGTAAAATTAATTGACACTTGAAAGTACAATTACAAAACTTTGAACTGTCATGTGAAACTTGATAATCAAAACTGATAAAAATGTTTTTTTTTCAGTCAACCCACAACCTTGCTAATTGTGTATACCAACTCCAAGATCAGTGCCCTGTGAACAAAGAGGAATTCTCTTCTGCTCAAAATGTTTTATTGAATAATATAAGTCAATAAAAACATTAGAACATTAAATATGGAAATTACATTAAAACATAAAACATATATTACGTTAATAATAAAAAAACAGCAACATCAGCTATTTACAAGGTGTCAACTTATACAAGAAATATATCATGTTCAAGCATTTTAGTAGTTTAAGATTCTTAGTGATTAATTATTATTTATTTAACAAACTCTTGAGTTTCATCCATGAATTAAGTGAAGAAGTTGTTCTAGCGGTTCTTTCTTTAATTGATAGTATCTCTAGTTGACAAGTTTTGGTTGCAATATTTAAAAATTCTTTCATTGAAGGAGTTAAGACACTTTTCCAATTCTTTGTGATCACTTTCCTCGCACATGCCAAAGGAATCCAAAGAAAAGGCTAATCATTTTTCTTAACAAATGAAGGCATTGGAGTATTACATAGAATTAATGAATTGTTTAACATAAAATTATCAGTAAATAATGCCTGTAAAAAGGAGTTAACATCTTTCCAATATGGTTTGATTACATTACAATCACAAACCATATGTTGCCAACTGACTTTAATATTCGATCCAAATCTGCAACAATTAACTTTCTTTTTAAACATCAGTTCCACCTTATGAGGTGTAATAAAAGTTCTATGTAGAAATTTCCAAAATAATAATTTACATTTTAAAGTCATTGTGGTTTGTGCAGAAGATGAAAGTATCATGGGGCCGGATTCATGATGGCTTGCACGGAGTCTACGACTAGAGTAAGACTCCATGCAGCCATCATGTTCGACAAGCGATCCAGGAACAGCCTGTAGGGGCGTGTCAGAGAGATCCTAAAACGTCTCCTACACGGACAGGGCTGGGATATGCAAATTACCTCACTTGCAGCCGAAAGACATGCAAATGAGGTAAATTTGTGATCCAGGAAGCACAAACCTGTCCGAGTAGGAGACGTGTTAGCTGCAGAAATGTACTCAGTTGACAACTGAGTACCGTTCTGCAAATAGCACAATGGAGCCTTGTCAGCTCCAAATAAAGGTTGCATATGGTTGAGGAAGCATGTCAATAGTGAAATATACGGCCATTGGAAAGTTTCCCAGATGCAAAATTAAAATAAAAAGAATTTTTTTTTCGGCGATTTCCGATGTTTAAGCGTAGCGCAGCGCCTCGCAAACGGGGTGCGTTATAAAAATCATAAAATAAGACAATAAAAGCCACAAACATGGAATTTATGAAAATTCTTAAATGACAATGTAAGGGAATAGCAGGCTGAAGACAACATGGCCACCGAGTAGGGGTTGCTAAGGGGAGAAGCCCAGTCTAAGACATGTAACCAAGCATTAGTAGGCAATCCTATGTAAATGAGTGTTAGGATAGTGAATCACACTTTTACATAGCAAATGAGCACAGTCAGTGGAGTGTAGGAGTAGGATATGGGGAGGAACAGAGTAGGAGATAGGTGGCATCAGAAGGGGGGTATGTATGAAAGTAGTGAAGCTCATTGGAGCACAGTGGCATGTGTTAGCTGTCAGTTAGACATCATGGAAAGAGGTGTGTCAACAGGTAGGCCAGGGAAAGCCAAGAAATGGAAGGTGTATACTGTGGATAACACCAAAGTTTCTTGCTGAGTGGGTATGTGCGTATGTGCGCGCCTGTAAACTCGAGTAAGACAGAGTGCGCACGTGGAAGCATGAGTGCACGCGTTTAAGCTGGTGTAAGCATGTATAAGGCTGTTGGAAGACCTGTAAGCGTGTTTGCACTGGTGTGCGCGTGTTTTAACCCAAATAAGCAGGTTTTAGCCCATCTAAGCATGTGTGCATGCGTGTGAGCTGCTGTGAGTGTGTTTCCGCTTGTATGCGTGTCGCTCCCCCAAGGAAACAGAAAGGAAAAAGGAAGCACAACAAATAGTAGGAAGCTACCAGGACATACTAGTAGAGCTAGCAGGTGCAAACAATCAGAATCAGGCAATTACACAGACAGAACACTAGCCCAGCACTTAAAACTCTGCAAACAACAGTGCGGTTTGTTTCTCTCAAGAGACACTGCAACACTGGAGTAAGTGACTAGAAGTGAAAACTGAAAAAACTACACTCAGACAAAAAATGCTAGGGGCTGCCATTGCTGTTATAAGGCGACATATGCAACATGCTGAGGGTGGCGACAATGCAAATGCTGCCGGACAACCCACAGTGAGGAGACAGAGAAGAGTGTACAGGCCCAGGGTCACCTACCAGGGGTTACATGAGCTGGAGATAGTGGAGCGCTATAGAGTGGACAGAGATCTCCTGCAGCAAATTGTTGAGCTTTGCAGGCCACACCTCGCACACAGAACCAACAGAGGGGAACTCATCCCAGTGGAAACCAAGGTATGTGTTGGCCTAAGAATACTAGCAACAGGTACCTTTCAGAGACCAACTGGTGATATGATGGAGATATCACAGGCATCCGCAATCAGGGTACTGCACCAGTTCCTGGATGCCATGTCAGCACATGTCGGTGATCATGTATATTTCCCCAATTCCCATGAGGTATTGGCCAGCAATATGCGTCTCTTCCAGCAAATAGCAGAATACCTTGAGGTAGTGGGTGCAATAGACTGCACGCATATACACATCAAAGCACCAGCCGGTGAGCAGGGTAGGGCCTACATTAACCGCAAGGGCTTCCCCTCCATCAACTGCCAGGTCGTGTGTGATGCCCAGGGCATAATAATGAATGTGTGTGCTGGCTTCCCTGGAAGCTACCATGATTCCCATATCTGGCATCTGATGCAGCTGTACCAGACATTTGCCAATGGGGACATCCCACATGGTCACTTAGTGGGGGATGCTGGCTATGCACTGGAGCCGTGGCTGATGACACCCATCAGAAACGCACACGCACCTGAACAGGAATGCCACAATGAGGCACACGTACAAACACAAAATGTAATCGTGCTTGTGTTTGGGTTGCACAAGTCACGGTTCTGGTGCCTGGACACATCTGGTGGAGCCTTGCAATACTCACCAATTACATGTTCCCAAATTGTCATGGTATGTGCTATGCTACATAATATGATTCTGCGAAAACAGCTGCAGCAGGACCAGCATAGGCCTGGGCCAAACAGCCCCCCACCAGTACCAAGGCCATCACAGGCAGAGTGTGACTCGGAGGAGGAACAACCTGAGCCTGCCCCAGTAAGCAGAAGGAGATGTGCCCAGTATGCCTTGGCCTTGGCAAAGAGGCAAAGCATAGCACATACAGTGGCTCAGTAGGAACCCTGGAAATGATACCTCTCTCTGACTCACACATATAGTAAAAGGGATGCCTAACTTGACACTACCTGTTTCCAAACATGTATAGGGAGTGCAGTATGTGCATCTGACATAGGCAACCCTGCAGCACCACCTGACGCATGATTGCCATGTGTTAAGTAATGTAAGGTAGTGCTAAACAGCATTTACCACCATGTAGTATATGCAAACTTGATGACCTTGAGTATCATCCTACCCTCACCAAACATGAGGCCACAATATGAAGACAAGATGATCAATTACAACAATTGGCTTAAGTATTGGTGCCAGTGAAAGGGGATACAATGCCTGTCAGCCTGGGATGACATGCTCGACAAGACATGATACTTTGCTAGGGATGGATTTCACCTATCACCTGTGGCCTTTTGGATATTGCCAAAGGCTCTTGTCACCCCCATAGTGCATTTTTTAGGTAAGGCTCAAAACACAAACCCACCTCCATAGGTATCACAAGGGATAAGAAACCATAAGTAATGCTACTCAATGCCAGAAGTCTAAACTGCAAGATGCATGCACTCCAAACCCTCCTCAGCATGGAGAATGTTGATATCTGTGCAGTAACAGAAACCTGGTTCAAGGCTCCCTAGAGCACCCTAGCATTAACAGGTTACACCTCATACCATGCTTTACAGATGCAAAACATGGAACAAACTACAAAAGGAGGGTGAGTATCAATATTTTTCATAGATACCCAAACCCCCAGGTTGGTGGCACAGCATGAAGCATCGGAGACTATCCATGTGCAACTAACAGTGGCTAAAACCGCCTTCCAGTTCACAGCCTGCTACAGACCACCATCCTAAACCCAGGAACCACACTTGGATGACTGAAGAACACATGAAAATATGAAGATCTCCCCAAACACCATTATATTGGGTGACTTCAACTACCCAAACATAGACTGGGAGCATTACCCTAGCCCCAACACCGTAGCCCAAAGGTTCGCAGAATTTATAAACCAAAATGCTATGGAACAACTTGTTACCACTCCCACAACAGGGGAAAACATGATGGACCTGATCATCACCAACATGGGGACTCTAAGCCCAAGACCAGAAGTGTATCCCTCACTGGTATGATCAGACCAGAGGGTAATCTCACTGGATATTCACATCCTGATCCCAGCCCATGGCCAGAAAAACACAGTGAAAATGATTCACTAAAGCAAATGTCACTCTCCTCAAAACTGAGGTGGAATCTTTCACAGCCCCTGTGCCTGTGGAAAATATGGCCCAGATCTCATAACCCTTTATAAACACATTCTATGAACACCTTCAGGAATGCATGGATCATGCAATCCCAAATAAAACGAAGATCCAATCCTCCAAAGCCAGGCATCCTGTCCGGTGGACCCCAGCCGTAAACAAACCATACAATACAAGGAGGAAGCTACTATATGATAGATCAAAATCCCAAAAAGGGAAGGCATCTCTGATCAGTATTATTGAAAAGCTATGGCCACACATAAGATCGTCTAAGGCCATCTTTGAGATAAAAATTGTACAGGACACCAAGGATAATCACAAGGCATTCTTTACTTATGGTAGGAACCTGTGTGGGAATCCCCAGATATGCTCAGAAGTAGTCCAAAATGACAAACAATACACCAAACCCACAGACATTGCCAACATCTGAGCTGACAGGTTCAGTGCAAACTCCCCCCTCCCCACCAAACGGGCAAATATCTATCCCAGCAGAGTGCTGGCCCCCTGACATCGCAGATGCTCAGGTAACAGCCAGCATCTCCAAAGCAAAACACGTTACAGTTTTATTTTATTTTTTTTTATTTATTTTGGGCAGCACAGTGGTGCAGCGGTTAACGTTGTTGCCTCACAGCAAGAGGTTCTCTGGTTCGATTCTCAGCTGGGGAACCTTCTGTGTGAAGTTTGCATGTTCTCCCTGTGTTTGCGTGGGTTTCCTCTGGGTACTCCGGTTTCCTCCCACATTCCAAAGACATGCATCTGGAGCATTTCTCCCCGGGCCTCCGCTGAAAACAGGCTCTGTGACTTTCCCGGTCAACAAATGTTAAATAAAAATAAATAAATAAATAAATAAAACACACAGCATCAATGGGACCAGACGATGTCCTGGACTGTGTCCAACATGAACCCCAAGATGAATTGAACACAAACATAAAACCACTGTTCAATCTCAGCCTTACCACAGGATATGTACCCAAAGAGCAGTGTATAGCAACAGTGGTCCCTCTCCACAAAGGTGGTGCCTGAATGGATACTGCAAGCTATCGCCCCAGAAGCCTGACTAGCTTGGTCTGCAAAGCTATGGAAAGGATCATCATGGACCTCAGAAATAAACATATTGGGGACCTACAGACACTGGATCCTACCCAGTTTGGCTTTGTTAAGGGCAGATCCTGCCTCTTAAACCTGGTTGAGTCATTTGAAACAGTCACCAAGGCCATTGACGAGGGGAAGGTGGTCCACACAGCCTACCTGGACCTCGCAAAAGCCTTCCATACAGTATCCCACTTGGTCATCATATATAAGATCACCAGCTTCAATATAAACCCCTGTGTCACTAGATGGGTTGCAAACTGCCTCAAGGACAGAACCCACATGGTCAGAAATGCTGGAGCCATGTCAGACCCCAAACCAGCTACAAGTGGCATCCCACAAGGCTCAGTCCTGGGACCTCCCTTGCTTGGTATATATTTCTCAGAGGTACAGGCCAACACAGAAGGACTGTTGGTGAACAAGTTTGCAGATGACTGCAAACTGGGCACCATAATCGACCCTCCAGCTGACACAAGCATCCTACAATAGGGCGTCATAGAAACAGACAACTGGTGCCAGAGCCATGTCCTCAAGCTAAATGCAAAACAGTGTATAGTCCTCCCCTTTGTCAAAAACTAAGTGCCCACAAATTACCACATAGGTGGTAACCCATTAAGTATGGAAGAAGTGATAAGGGATCTGGGGACCCAGGCTGATAGCAATCTCTCATTCGATAACCACGTGGCCAAAGTGTTTAGAAAAACATTTCATATAGCCCACTTAATCATGAAGGTATTCACATCTACATCAGGGGAGGTCATCGTGCCTCTTAACCCATCCCTCATCAGGCCCATAATGGAGTACAATGCCCCTTGTGGGATGTACCTTATCAGACACCTGCAGCAGCTGGAAAGACCACAAAAGTACCTCACCAGGAGGATCAAAGGGCTAAAACACATGCCATTCGCTGCCCAGTTAAAGAAACTGCAGCTCCACTCAGTGGCATACCGCCTGCCCAGAGGCAATCTGTGTCTGATGTATAAAGCCATGTCCAACCTGGAATCAGTGGACATACTGCACCTCCGAAAATCAGAATCCCATCAAGCTACACGCTCAAGAGACCTGAACCTCAGGACTGAAATAAATAGGACATGCTGGAGTGACAGATTCATAACCCAGAGGCTCCCCCCACTCTTGAGTAAACCCCCACTCCAGGTTAGCCAGAGTCCCTCATTGACTCTCTTCAAGAGGATTCTTGATGAGTGGATGGGAGATTGTAGGTTTACCCTGGGTATCACTTCTATGTCACTGTTAGACAGAGGCACAGTATACTAACCTTGAAAAATGTCATTGCAAACTCCACTTAAAATGTGTGTTGAAAGCCAAACATACTCTGGCTAGGATTGTAAATGCCCTAGGGCAGATAGCCTAGTATGAACCTATGAACAGAATCACACACACCAACTAGTACAACTGTGGTCAATGTGGAGTAATGTTTGGCAATGTTCACCCAAGTTGGTGAATACAAAGCAATGTCAGACAAGCCTGGTTTAAGTAGGCCATAGCTGAACAAAATGCAATATGCTCATAGTTGCCCAACTGGCCCTTAACCAGTCTGAACATTTAAAGCAGTGATGGGACTCAAACCCAGGACACTGTGCACTATAGTGAATGTACTGAATCACTACACCATGACAGTATTGAAGTGTTTTGCCAGTATGAGAGAATGTTGCCAAGTCTTTGCAAACTATCACATGGAAACCCTGCAGGCACAGCATAATCCCTGTTGAGTTATGACACAAAGGAGTCTGGCAGTAAGAACACAACATGACTTCCAACACACACAGTATAAATGTCAATATTGGTCATGTTCACACACGGCCACAAATGTAGTGGACTCCAGATCACAACATATGGAAAGGTCACACTGGGCATGCTCACACACTTGGATAAATGAGACATATGTCAGGCAAAAAAACACGGAAAGCCTGAACTGGGCATGCTCACACACTTACGCCATTTCTGAGTATAGCAGTCAGTCACACATATCTGGCAGTTGTTTGTGTTAAGCCAGGAACCTCCCACGATCCAGCAATCTGCCCTGTGCACACAGTTAAATGACAACAGACACATATATTAATATACTGGAACTCTGTCATGATCAAACATGTTATGCAGATACACAAGTTGTTCATAGAAACTGGGAAAGTTATGGCAATAAAGACCTGCAAACAGTAGCAGCAACAAATATTGTGCATCCCGAACATAAACATAGGTGCAGAGGTCAATACTAGGCTGTCTGCCCTAGGGAATTCATAAGCCTAGGCAGAGTGTATTTGGTGTCCACCTCCCCAGTAGAGTAGCCTACTGTGCCTCTGTAAAGTAGGTCACAGAAGGCACCCTTTAAGGCTAGTTTGCTGTGCCTCTGTCAAGCAGGGACAAAGTGGAGATCCCAGGGGTGAATTTGCAATTTCCCATCCATGCGGCTGTATTTTCCTGGAAGAGGGTTGGCGAGGGGCTATGTCTAACTTTAACTGGGATTCGATTCCAGAGTGAGGGGGCCTCCGGGTAATGAATCTGTCCCTGCAGCATGTCCTATTTATTTTTGTGCTGAGGTTTAAGTCCCTGGAATGTGTAGCTCTAAGGGTCTTGAATGTTATGAGGTGGAGCATGTCCATTACTTCTGGGTTTGAAATGGCTGCATACGTCAGGCATAGATCACCTCTGAGTAGGTGTTAAGCAACTGAGTAGAGCTGGAGATCCTTTAGTTGAGCTGCATAGGACATCTGTGTGTAGCCCATGATTCTCTTGGGGAGGTACTGTTGTGTTCACTGTAGTTGCTCCAGGTGTTGGGTAAGGTACATCCCAAAAGGGGCATTGTAGTCAAACATGGGCCTGATGAGTGACTAGTAGAGGGCCACAATGACCTCCCATGATCTACATGCAAACACCCATGTGATAAGGAGGGCTATATAAAGGTCTTTGCAATGACTCTGTCAATGTGATTAGCAAAGGAGAGGTTATTATCTATGTGGGTCTGTGGGATATTGCTCTGTTATGTAGTAGCTTCCTCCTTCTGTTGTACAGCTTATATATGGCTGGGGTCAACCAGACAGGTCTCCTGTTTTGGAGGAGTCATGGTTTTATTTAGGATAGCATGATCAATGCATACCTGCAGGTGCTCATACAATGCGTTTGTAAAGGATTCTGCAGATTGGGTTGTATTATCCTCTAGCACGGGGCCTTTGAAGTATTCCACCCCAGTCTTCACAAGTGCAAAGTCTGCTTTTGAGAAATTCTTTACAGTGATTTCCTTGGCTGGGGGTGGGGATGGGATATGGATGTCCAGGGAAAGTTGTTTATGGTCTGATCTTAACAATGACGGTTCTACCTCTGGTGTGGAACATAGAGTCCCCATGTTGGTGATGATCAGGTCCAATATGTATTCCCCCTTGTGGGTGTGGTGACTGGTTGTGCCATAGCACATGGATTCACAAATTGTAGTGGCTGTAGGGTGATGTTGTTGAGGGCCTGAGTAGTATCCCGAGTCATTATTTGTGTACCTGAATAAAACCAATATAATGGTGTGTGTGAAGACCTGCATATCCTACACTGTTCCCAGGAAAGCAAAGTGTGGTTACTGGGTATGGGGGGGTGGTCTGAACTACACACCAAACCAAAAGGCAGTTTTGCACAATGGTAGTTGTATATTTATGGCCTGTCATGCTTAGTGCAGTGGTACCAACCCAGAGGTGTGTGTATCTGTGATGTATATGGATACACCCCCTACTTGTGTTGTGTGTTACAAGTCCTGTTGTCATGAAGCATGCTATAGAACATAACCTGGCAGTGCCAGTGTGCATATGTGACCCTGAACTAGGCGTCTGTTAATGCACAGATATTGTTATCCCCCATACTGAGGGATAGTTAAAGATGTACCTTCCTCTTTGGAAAGACTGATGATGTCAGCACCCTATAAATACAGCAGGAGAATGGAAGTCCTCCAGAAATGTGAATAGCGTGCTGCACTAATGCTTTTCTCTCAAATATCATAAGACAGTTAGGAAGGGGTTTGAATCCTACAAATGACGTTTGTGTGGAGGCTGGGGGCAGGAGGGTAAGTATGCAATTCTCTGTGAAAGGAATGGCCTTTTTGAAGAATGGGATAACACACTAAAAGATGCACATTCCTCTTTGGAAAGACTGATGATGTCAGCACCTTACAAATACAGCAGGAGAATGGAAATCGTCCAATACTGCGAATAGCACGCTCTGCTAATGCATCTCTCTGAAGTCTCATAACTTAGTTAGATAGGGGTTTGAATCCTACAAATGCTGTGTGTGTGTATGCAATTCCCTGTGAAAGGAATGGCCTTTTTGAAGACTGGGAGAGCACACTAAAAGATATATATTCCTCTTTGGAAAGACTGATGATGTCAGCACCCTATAAATACAGCAGGAGAAGGGAAGTCATCCACTAATGTGAATAGCGTGCTGCGCTAATGCGTCTTTCTCAAGTATCATAACATAGTCAAGTAGGGGTTTGAATCCTACAAATGCCACATGTGCGTTTGTCAATGTGTTGTGTGTTTTGCTTTTATTATTGTATGACATATTATTATAACAGTAATTTCAATGCACACATCAGGTATGTGTGTGCCACATACAGATATGTACCTGTGACCTTTAATAGTTCCTATGTGTGAAGCCTGCTTCATATGAATACAGTTGTTACCTTTGCCAGCATGTGCCGCAGCTTACCAGACCTTAGGCCATTCATGTATGTTGGTGACAATGCAGGCTACTGCAGTGATCTGTGTCCTAGGCCAACTATGTGACACACACCCATGAAAGCTTTGATAGATTAATGTGGGTGAGGGTTCATGTCTGGAGTATATGTCAGACATGTTAAAACACAGCAAAGTCTGTGAGTGATGGACACCCAGTGTAGGTGTATGGCAACTGTTGCCGATATGCATACAGACACCTTCTTGCTTAGGTGATACACCTAGGGACTGCAGAATACCTTTGGAAATGTGAATATCACACGAAAGACAAGATAACACTTGTCCACATGTACACACCATTACCCGTTCTACATGATGGGTGCTACCACCTACATGGTACTGTTGGAATACTATGTTAACTACATGCCAATGCCAATGCCACAGTTGCGTTACAGCAATACAGCATGGCTTGGACAACAGGTATCTGTCCATATGATACCCTTGTGGGGGTTAGGTGTGTCATGTGTACAATGCATTGTAGGCCACTGTATGTATTTGCAGTCATGGATGGACATATCCGTAGTGTGAGACTGCTATATGCCAAAGAGTATTGTTCCCAGGGATGTGTGGGGCTCAGTAAGAATGGCTATTGGTATAGTGCAGTACTGCAGGGATATCACTGACACCAGGTTCCTACATCTGTGTATCAGTTGAGGAGACACCATGTAATGACCACTGAATGTCAGGCTATGTAAGCTGTGTATACTACCAGAATGCAGACCATTGACATTTGGAAACCGTATCACCCACAGCATACTGTCAAACCATGTCATGTTCCATGCTAACCATGTTCACAAATGTACACCTGCAACTCAGTGCTGCAAACATCACACATGTACTGTCCACACCCCAACACATGCAGGCACAGGTACACACAACAGCCATGTGGCACATGTGCAGACAGTACACTTTGGGAATTAACACTGGTGTATACAAAACTGCAATGACAAACATAGGTAATGCATCATGCATGCTCGAATATACCCACAACATCATCACACTGTACTGTTAACAACATAATATTACTACAGTGCTATGTAGTCACCCTGTGCATCAGCACCATGCTACCGTGTTCCTGCATCAATGTTACAGATGGCAGGAGGTGGCACAGTTTCATCATATGCACAGGGTGTGTACTTGGTTTGCCAGAGTCTGCCATTGACACATACAATTGACATGTATGTGTGTGTGTGTGTGTGTGTGTGTGTGTGTGTTAGTGAGGGACAACAGTAAAACATGGGACAATGTTGCTGCAATGTGTGTGTATGTGTTAGCCCTAGGTGTTAGCATTATGTGTGTGTGTGTATGCATGCACACAGTTCCACCATGTGGCTGCCATATACGGGTGTTTGTGGACAGCCACAGACTGTACCTGCCAGGTCATACAGATCACTGTCTCTGGCCACGGACATGGTACCTGTGCCTGGCAGGGGTGCTACGGACAGTATCAAGTACTAAGCCAGACTAGGTACTGTCATCAGAAGCAGTGAGTTGTTGACTGGACGCATGTCCCTGCTGGGACTGTCCAGAGCCACGTGCAAGTTGTCTTCTCGGACGGTCTAATGACAGCACTATGGGAGTGGCTGCGGGTTTGTTGTCATCTGCGACGACTGCCAGCTGATAATGTTGCTGGCATATGTCCACATATGCCAGCAACATCGGTGTCTATGTCGGTGTCTATTAAACCTATCTTGAATAGTAGGAAACGTTAATAAGATGATTTTCTGCATGCCATGAGATTATTACCTTAGTTTTTTAGTTACAGCTTGGATTCATTATGTCTTAATCTAAATGTTTTTATAGTTATTTTGTTGTGCATTAACATCATATGTTCTCAAAAAATTTTCTATTTTGACATATATTTGAATTCTCACACAGCAACTTAATATTCATAGATCTCTAAATAACTATTTATGTATTTTCACCCTTATATTTTAGTCAAATATTAATTTATGATAAACCAGGGAACTTTTTAGAACTTTTTAGATTTTTTAGATTTTTTAGACTTTTTAGACCTTTTAGTCTTTTTAAACTTGTAGTAGATTATTAAATTATTAAATGATAGATAAACGGAGATACACCTTTCTGATTGGTCGTTTAGTTTTTGGTGCTGCTGTTCTTCTCAATACTAGATTAATGTACTATTTAGCCTTAATATTATCATATTTTTATATACATATTTTTTATATACACATTTTCTACATCTATTTATTTAAATTAACATCATTATATTAATTCATTCATATATAGTATATATTTAGTACATTTTATTTACATATGTATAGGTATATATACTGTCAGGTAGATATATTCATGCATAGCTCAAATACAGCTATTTGTATGGTTACCCCATACATTTACCACCCGTAATATACATTGTACATAGTTTACTATATTTAGAGTGTTCATTCATCATTTAGCAGGTGATGAACATTTGTTAAATAGGCGCAAGTAATGCAGTATGTGTGTGCTCTGTGTAACACTTCTTTGTTTAAGATTCATTTTACATATTTTTCTGAAGAGTGGTTTTCATGCTAGTTCTTTACGCTAGCTTCACGCTAGCTTTCAACGCTACATTTCTTCAAGGTTGCGTTGAACATTAATGTTCTCGTAACCTCACAACACTACTCTAGAAGTGTCTTATTAGACTTTGACACAATCTTAAAAATATGCGCTTTTAGCATGTATTTATATATTCACCTAATGTCTATGAAATATTGTACCTTGTTTTGTTTTATTCTTTATTCTAGGCTCGAGCTGAAATTGATTCTGAGCTTTTGTTATTTCATTTTATTTTATACATAATTAGGTTTTATATTTTATGGCTTAGCATATTTAGTAATATATATTTGGGAGTGCACATTTTTTACAGCCATGACTTAACCAATGTTTTCATTTGTCTGTTTGGGTGTCCGTTTTTACACACTATAGAAAATGTATATTGTTTTTAAACTTGGTTTCTTTAAATGCTCAATGAATTAATTAATTAGTCATTAGATTATTGTCTTGGCTAATTATTTTACTATATAAAGCAAGTCAGTGGGTGTAATTGTTATCTGAAGAAGCGTGGTTGCATCCACGCGAAAGCGCTTATCATCCCACTTGTTAAATAAAAGGTCTATTTTATTTTATTTTACCGCTACAAGTTCCACTGGATTTATTATTTGGTTAAAGAAATTGCTACTTGCTGTTTCGTGGAGAGATCAGTTTCTGTTTTTATACATATGTCCACGTCGATGCCTCAACCATCCTGCACTGTCCTGGCTCCTGGACATGTAGTTGTGGAAGAGATCTAATATGTCCCCCCAACGTCTATCAATGACCTCGCTGATGTTACGGATGGAAGACGCAATGTCATGCATAGTGTCATTCAAAGTGGAGTGATGCGCTCTAAGCTTCCTCAGACCCTGTCTGGTGTACCATTCAATACGTGCCTGTGCCTGCATTACAGCCCGGAATATAGCTGAAGTTGAAAGACCTCTGTGGGCACGTCTGACAAGGGCAGTACGACCATGGATGTTTTCACGAGAACCCCTGGACATCTGTCTGTGTGGTACCATGTCAGGAATCTGGTCATGGCTGCTGTGAGGGGATGCATGTGCCAATGATACCACACTACCCTGGTCAATGCCCACTGTATGCTGTCCCTCAGCTAAGGACATTGGTGACAATGGATGTATAGGCAGGATGACTGTGCGCATTGATGGGGTTGACTGCTGTGTAGTGTCAATTGGCTGACCAACGACAGACCCTGTCACACCTTCCTGTGCCATTACACATGTATCATCATAATCACTATCCCCAGCAGTGGCTTTAGGTTCTCTGCTGCACGCCAACAGAGCAACATCAGAATCTGTGAGAGGAAGATAGGAAACACAGTTTACAAATGAGTACACGATATTAGCAGAGAGGCACACATGCACACATGCGCACATGCACACATGCACACAGGCACACAGGCACACATGTGCACATGCGCACATGCACACAGGTGCACATGCACACAGGCACACATGCACACAGGCACACATGCACACAGGCGCACATGCACACATGCACACATGCATACTCCTCGGTACAGCAGATACAAACACAGACACACCTGCAATCCAACACATAGACAATACTGTTTTAGGGTGGGTGACAATATCACAAGGAAAAACATCACTGCACACGTGTCAGCATGCAGATTATGTGTTGCACAGCAACATGCAGTGCAAGTGTAGACAGCCCTTGTTAATAACAATATACATGTACTTGATGCTTCTGTGTAGTTGTTCAGTGATTGTCTCCACCCTGGGAAACAATGTGTACAGGACATAACAATGTTGTGCAAGTGTTACAAGCTGTGGGTGCATATATTTGCACACGCACACACACACACACACACACGCACACACACACACACACACACACACACACACACACACACACACACACACACACACAGACACACACACACACACACACACACATACACACACACCACATGACGGTGCTACGCAATGACTGCTATGTGCACTTTTGTGGTCAGTGGAACTGGATGGCAATGATCAACATGCTTCTTGTGGTCAATCAACAATAATAATGTGTGCCAGACAGGCAGCTATCATGCTGTACCTGATGTGCAGTAACATGACTACATCCACAATACACAGCCACTTGTTACATGGGTTTGTAAGGTGGCCAATAGTGAGCATTGCCTAACATGAATGTATTATTTGTTCAAGACTGTTGCACAAAGACATGATAGGCCTCTACCCCTCAGGTATATTATGAATGCTGCGTAGATGATAAGTGGGATACTGAAGGTTGGCCATACAGCAGTTGTCATAATTGGACATGTGTAGCAGGCTAAGGTGTAGTGTCTATGCCAAACATGTGTGTGTTGTGTACATGTGTATCAGGTATGCCTATACAATGTCCAGTACTGTGTTGCCACACATGTGTGTCATGCTCTGTGTATTGCATGTGAGCGAGGCAGCAATTGAGAATAATGGGATATGCATAGTCTCACAGCAAACATGCACAGCATGTATTATGCATAGGTGTGTTACATGTGCACAGACTACACCTCCATATGACATGCACATGTCATTAGCAATAGTATTGTTGTTACACACTCACCAGCATGGATTGGCTGCCTTGCTGTCACTCCAGAGGGACCTGCAAAAATATGAGAGTGATTGCCAGTGGCCACAACTGTGCCATTGATACTGTGAGCATGATAAAGTACAGTAGCACAACAGGTGGCTTTCACAGGTGTACAGATTATGCTCAGAATATCAATCTTGCAGAAGAATAGGTAGGTTAACAGCTACACAAACAGTACACATCTCACACATGCATAAACTACCAGTACAGAGAACAGTCAACTACAGATATGGCATGTTACCTGCACGCTCCATTTCAACATGCTGGGTGGCTCCGGATTTCATGATGACACATGTTTGTGGATGTTGCTGTTTTTGGCCTGGAGCCACAACACTTTGGAGGTGCTCCTCCACACTGGTGAGGGGGGGTGGATAGGTACCCCACTGCCTGTGGCAAGCTGTTGTCTGTGGATATCAGACGCACGCTGCCGGACATGTCTAATTTAATCACTGCAGTGATTACGTACCTGCTCATATGTCTGGTTATGCATGCCTATGTCATTTACCTGACGGACAAGATCTTGCCACAGTGCAGCTCTCTCATGATGGTTTTGGCTGGTCCTGTAAAACAGCACACAGTAATTCTGCACCAGGCTCTGGTGGATCTCCTGATCCTCTTCTGCTGCATAAAGTGGGTTTCGCTGATGCACCATCACCCTGGAAGGAAAAGAAAAATATGTGAGCAAGTCATGTGGCACACTTAATATTCTAATGTACTGATATCACTTAATTGCCATATATAGCATTTGTCTGTCTATCATGGGATACACATGTTCGATACCACATATCAGTGCTCAGCCCACAACTGTCTGACAGTGCCTGCCACACTCCATACAATGAACTAGTATACACAAGCACTCGGTACACTGTGTGGGATACAATGCACAACCTCACACTGGGGGTATGTATCAAGCTAATGGATGAAGAATATTGTCATCCCGTGCAATGAATGCAATGCACTTTTACAGTTTCAACGGTAATCCACCCTAGTCTTTGATGCTATACCCCTACCTGATATATGTGCACAGTTGTTACTATAGCCAGCATACTGCTGTCACAGAGTATACATGCTGCCAGGTACACATACATACCCTGTAACACACATGTGATTGTGGCCATGGTACAGGCATCATTACACACACATTACACATACATACAACACACAAATGTATGACAACATAGACGAGCATTAACTGTGTACCTTATAGTACTGTGTGCCCCTACTTACAGATACCTATGCATCAGGTATGTAATCTGTGCAGACTACAGGAAACACACCAGACAGTGTTGCCAGGGAATGTGAACATACACCATACTGTAGTGTTTAGGACTACAACATCAGGTAGTACAACAGCTCATATGTGAGCTGGATTCAACAGCAGTACCACTTACTGAGCATACATGTATTGCTTCTGTCTACGATGGGGCACAACATATGCCAATCTACTATGTTTGCATCCCGATAACTGACACATCTGTCTCTGGCCTCACACCAAGGACACCAACTACCATGACAGACACAAATTCACACTAAGCTATCACACCTTTACAGACGTTGCACACAATCAGTGTCACACTCATTCAATGTCACATAGCTGGTATTGCAATGAGTACATGTGTGTGTGCATTGTTCCATAGGTAGGTACTATGCTATTGGCCCTGGGCCTAGGGCAGCCTAGCCATATGCTACCCTGCCCTTTGGGACACATGTAATGTGATTTTACTTGCTCCTGTGAAATGGTTACACAGAGGTGACTCACAGGGCATATTACCTATCTACATAACATTCATCAGGGGTATGTATGACATCTACTAATAAGGAGCCTTGTTTGTTAATGCTGGGTGGTTTACTCCAGGGTATGGCATATTTATATATAGAAACCTGTATCTCCAGCATGTGCTGTTTAGTGCGGCAACAAGGATTAGGGCCCTAGGTCATGTAGGCTGGACGGATTGTGAGGTGTTGCCATGGTGGTTGGCCAACTGGTATGGGTGTGACATAACTGTGTATGTCCAGCAGTGGTAACCTCTGTGTAGGAAGTATGCAAGGCACTCTAGCTGTGGTTTTCAGTCTGCATAAGGAATGTGTTTGAGGGCATTATCAGTCTTTGTTAAGTATGTCTGTGGCCTTTCCACTTGCTGTAGTTCTCATGGGAGGTACATACTGCATAGGACATTGTGAGGTGTAGAGGGGTACACTAACTTGCATTTCCCTAGCTGATACACCTTTTGTGATGACACGTACCATGTACAGGGATTACAAGACTAGTGTGCCACTATAGATATCAAAGGGGAGGCTATTGTACACCTGTGTCCAATGTTCCTTCTGACACCTCCAGTGGTAGGCGGGCAACCACCTATGTGATAGTTAGTGGGTAACATGCTTTGGAATGGGGTATTGTACTGCAGTATCAACAATGGTGTTCAGTCCATGCTTTGGTCAGCAGGCACCTGTTGCAGTACATCTGCCCCATTGCCCCCCCTCTCTCACTCTCTCTTAATATATATCTATATGATATATATATGTGAGTCAGTATGTTAGATGGCTACATCCTTTGATATTTCTGTGTTGTACTCCTACATAAGGGCATGCTTGTGGAAGTAATTATACAGCTATTCACAGAGTATGTAACAGCAGACAGGCTAATATGCCTGTGTGTTTCTGACACTTGCAGGCCTCAGATACTCTCAGGTATATATTTGACCAGCCTCAGGGAAAGGTACATATCAGTGGGATACACCCGTGATATATTTCAGATATTCTGCAGTTGTGACTGTGGGGTATTTTGAGCATATGTATTACTACACCATTTCTGACATGCAAGTAG
The DNA here is from genome assembly GCF_019279795.1 of Protopterus annectens. Lineage (NCBI taxonomy): Eukaryota > Metazoa > Chordata > Ceratodontiformes > Protopteridae > Protopterus > Protopterus annectens. Next base: position 1,694,960,461 of record NC_056733.1, on the reverse strand, counting down.
TGTCTACTTTAACTTATTGACAGTTACCATTATGTGGGATTCCCCACCTTTCTGCCTACTGTTAGTACATTTCACAGGGAGTCAGTGGGGTACAGGTAACAGTTGTTTGCAAATCAGGGACATCCCTGTAAATCAGTCATAGCTGGGAGGTCTGGCCTCTTACCTATTCAAATATTGCAGTGTTTATCCTGCTCTGATACTGTGTGGGGTTTGTAAGGTGCTACTGTAACATTATTACCTACTAGCATGGCTGTTTCTCTTCTCACACTAATATAATGCAATTCCACAAGAATTGCCAGTAAAGATACACAGAACAAGCTTTGTTTAATGGTCTTCCTATTTTCCCTTTACATTCACTCCTTGTATTGCATGATATATTTCTTTCAGCACCAAGTTGTTGCATATCTGCTGTGGCTCAGTGGTAATTCATGCAGACTAGTGTTTCTAAGGTCCGGGGTTCGAGACTGACAGAGGTATTTTATTTTGCTGATGAGTAGACTACAGGCCTTGTCATACAGAGTGACTAAGGCACTTTTAAGCAGTTGTAAGCGGGTTTGCGTGTGTTTGCACGATGCTTAGCTATGCTTAGCTACGCTTAGCTAAGTGCACACAAGCGCACACCCGCTGACTACTGCTTAAAAGTGCTTACTCCCGCTAACACCCGCGCTATTTTCTTTTAAAAAAAAGAAAATGGGGAAATAGGAAAGTGGTGAAAAAGGGGGCACAAAGAGGGTAGTACAGTAGGAAAACAAGCTCGGGATGTGCAGGAAGGATATAGGGAAGGTCCATAGCTGCCCATTTCTTTATCAGCAACAGCTGTGCATATGTTTGAAATTTGGTGTGAAATTTGAAACCTTCCACCCCTGAGAAAGGGGTGAGGACAACAAAATATGTTGTACTGCCAATTAGAATTATCAGTTTACATGTCCAGCGGACATGTGTGCGAATTGGGCAGCTCTGTATGGGGTGTCTTTTTTTGTGGGAACAGAGTGCCCATTTTTTTTTTTTTTTTTTCAGGTGAGTGGAATGTGAGGTACAGGAAGTAGGTATATTTGGGGAGGTAAGTTGGGGAGTTTAACAGACAAGACAAACAAGATTCATACAGGGTATGGTACTGCAGTATCAACAAAGACACATATGGGGGGGGAACACAATTGACGGGGATGGATGTTTGGATATCACGAGCCCATGAGCCCACAGATGGCAACAGTGGAACTGAGATCCCCACCCATGGGCAGTTACCATTGAGCCTTCACAGCCCAGGCCGGGGCTGTGCTGGGGGCTGGATAGGACGGGCAGGCACACCCGTGAGTTGCGTCACTCTCGCCTCGAGCTGGCATAGGGGATCAGTCACAGAACGTCTGATCTCACTATGCACCACAAACCGGACCCTTTGGAGGGTAAGTGGAGGCTCTCCTCCGGCCACGCTTGCAGAGGGGGGATGAGCCCCATCCCCTGCAGCGCTTCCACCCGAAGGTGGCACAGGGCCACCGGAGGAGGAGGTCCCGGCTTGGGCACTGGTGCCAGGTGCAATAGCCAACTGAAGTGGGAGAGGTGGGTCCGCTGGAACCCGCCTTCCCTGTTGTCCTATGTTTAGCAGTATTTTATGGCATTTTAGGTTAGTAACAAACAACACCATTCAAAATTAGTTGTAACAGCATGCATCAGTATTCCCATTAACCAAACACCCATGGATTACGAACATTGAGCAGCAAACATAACACATGCATATTTAGAACAACAGTGCACATTCCAACAGCATGCAGGGTTGATTGGTGGCAACAGGCCATCAGGTTTGGATATGTGAACAGGGCACATGCATCAACGTACATGCAGATATGTATGAACCAACAGGACAAATGTCCATGGGAATTAATTGTGAATACACACACCCAGTTTGGTGTGGAATGGCATAATTTGTGAAAATAGGGTAGGGTGGAGAAATATTACATTAAGAACTTACACTACCTATACATACACTGTACTTTCCTAGTAGATGCAGATATATATCCCCTAGATGTATTAGTACAGTTTCCTGTATGTAACCTTAGGAATGTTGGTGATGGGGATGTTAATGCTACATTAATATACATTCCATTTTTATTCATATATGTTCATATCTGGCTGTGTTCAGGTACAGCATCCTGCTACATTTGATTTATATGGGTCTAGACAACTGTGGATGTTCAGCATTTCATACAACCATACTATCTCCATAATGCAAGGGTACAGCAACATATCCAAATTGTGGGACGGACACAGTCCAGGTTCTGTACTTTATTTAAGACATTACACTCTTTGGTTGTGGCTGTCTCATTCATTTCATTATGTAGTGACTGCAGTATACTTTTATTCCAGACTTATTACAGCTTTCTTGGTAGCTTCAAACTGTCTTTCTCACACTCTCTCACTTATTTTATATTTACATTTCGGAATGGTACTTAATTCTAGGCTTTATTAACATTTATTACTGGGTTACAACAATACTTTCCAGCTGACTCACTTATTTCTAATGGCAGAATTTACAAGGATGTATTCGACACTTGTCTATCCTTTGTTGATTGATTGCCACTTATTTTCAGGATGAAGCAGTTATCTGATATTACAATACAGGTGGAAACTCTATTTGAGACTTGTTTAATCTTTATTACTGGATTGCAATACACTCTTTTCCAGGCTGCATCACTTATCTAATCTTACAATACTAGTAGAATCTTTATTCTAGGCTTATTTCATCTTTATTACTGGGTTACAACACTGAACTCTTTTACAATCTGTCTCACTTATATTCTATAACAATACCAGCTAAATAATTACTAACCTGCCTGGTGGTGCAACCTCAGCAGCCTATCAGCATAGGCTCACCGATTTGCAGAACGAACACCTGTAGCTGTAATATAAATGAAGGACTATTGGAACATACCTCTCCATACTATAGGCTAGGATAGCATTTCTTACATACGTAATTACATGGATACTTACTCAGTAGTGGGGCATTGGTCATTTGGTGGGCCTCCTGGATCCAATGGTTCAGTTGGTCCTCCTTACATCGCTTCAGGTCCGCATGGTGGTGACGAACCTGTTCACCAGTCCTTGGAATGCCTGTGGCACTGGTGAGATCATGTGCCAACCGGTTCCACTCCCATGCCTTGTACGCTCCCCATTGAACCTGGCTCTGCATGAGTTGTGCTTCATGATCATGTGCTAGGAGCCAAACCATATATTTTGACTCCTCAACACCCCACCTTTGTGCTCTAAAGCGATTTCCCTCTCCTGCACCTGCCATCCTGACTGCAAATGGGTACCACAATCAGTTATGGTGTGTATTCCCGCTTATGGGGCTTATATATGCCGGTTTTCCCGCACTTATCTGTGATTGGCCATTTTGGATATTTATCAACTTAAAGCAAACCTGCTTTGTCATGGTTCTATTTTCATTCATTGATATATATATGCTAATACTGTATTTCTCAGTACAACTGTCATGGCTTAGTGGTTCAGTACTTTGACTATGGTGCACAGTTTCCCAGGTTCGACCCTTGGCATTGTTTTTTTTTATTTTACTACTGTCTAGACAGGCTAGGAGGTTTGTCTGTGTAAAGGTGGCTTTGATACGGCTTGCCCAATGTTGCCCGCCGGTAAGCTGGTTGGCGCACCGGGCAGCACCGCGCAAACGGCTTACACTGGGTAACGTGTTATTTAGCTATGAGTACTCATATTACACTGGGTGAAGCACTGCTGAGCTACGGGCACTCATATTAAGCTTGTTAAAGCACTGCTCACCTCCAGGCACTCATATTAAGCTTGTTAAAGCGCTGCTCACCTCCTGGCACTCATTTTAAGCTTGTTAAAGCACTGCTCACCTCTGGGCACTCATATTAAGCTTGTTAAAGTGCTGCTTGCCTCTGGGCACTCATATTAAGCTTGTTAAAGTGCTGCTCACCTCTGGGCACTTATATGCAGCTTGTTAAAGCACTGCTCACCTACGGGCACTCATATTCAGCTTGCTAAAGCGTTGCTCAGCTATGGGAAATTATAATCCTTTTTTATAATTTATTCTGTTGGATTTCTTCACAAATACATGGCCCATTTAATTACATTTTACTTAAATTATAGTTTTAGATATATATATATATATATATATATATATATATATATATATATATATATATATATATATATATATATATATATGTGTGTGTGTGTGTATATAGATAGATATATATATGTCAGAGGATTGTTTCATACTTATTTAAATAAAAATGGTGAATGATGTTGTGGGGGCTCAAACCATGACTGCCTCCTCTTTGGCCCATGTCTCTACCGCTATGCTATTGCTACTTGGCTTAGTTTGCATATGTCGATCTTATATGCTTTTCAATGTCTGCTAACTGTGGCTGAGTGAAGGGCATACCCGCACAAACAAGTGCAAATGCGGGCAAACATTTTTGAAATTATAAAAAAAAAAATTAAACTGCTATTTTTACGTTTTACACATTTTCAGTAGGATTTAGTCTGTGGGGATGTGTGGTGTTGTGTTCCTTGACATTTCTAAGGACTCGCTCATGGGTGTTTACTTTCAGGTCTCTGACTCTTCTGTGGGCATGTCCCTTTGCAGTACTCGGCATTCGGACACGCCTCCTACTTTCCTACATGGACCGTGTTAGCCTAGGGTATGATTCAGCATGCCCTCATGAATATGCATGGCATGCTGACGTCATACCATTCAACTGCAGCCTCCGAGTAAGACATATTAAGTTTTACACGGAGGTTTTGTGAATCCGGCCCATGGTTTTCTCACTGTTACTACGGTGGTAGTTATTAATAGTTATGAAGTAATCCCAGTAGCTATCTTTACAATAATTTGCCTTATTTATCTTATAAATTTTGGATAAAAGTCCCTTTTCTGTCAGTTCTATGAATTTAGGTACCTCTTTTTAATTGATGAATGCATCAGACTTATTCTCTTCTCTAAATAGAACCTGCAATTCTATATGTCTAACCATGTTTCACAATGTAGGTTAAATTTGATATATAATCTAGGGTACATAGTTTTTCTTTATTCATGAATTGATATGAAAACATCAATTGTTTGTCTTTAAAGGCATCCATTGTGAATGTATTAAATGTGTTAACATTGCTTTGTGTATCTGCTATGGGGAATGTCAAGAACAGCCAAGCTTTATATTCTGTTTTCTGTACACAAAATGTCTGAAATTAATCACTGTCAAGGAAATAAAAGATGAGTTTATCAATAGGTTATGATGTTCCAAAATAAATTTTTTTAGGATCCAGAGAAAATTGTTGTTAATTAATTTATTATGACATTAAAATTTTCTATGATTGCTTTTAAGCAAATACTTTCCTGTATGTCTTTCCATTTAGCAGAATAATATTTATTTGCCCAGGAAATAATTGTCTTTATAATTGTTGAAGTTGAATATAATTCTATAGCAGGTAAACTTATTCCACCATATGCCCAGCTTCTTAAATGATGATTAAGTGCTAATCTAGATTTGTTGAGATGCCAAAGGTATCTAAGTATCAAATTATTAAAATATCTTATATATTGTTTTGGAATGGGTAGAGCTAGCAATTGTATTACATATAGTATTTTTGGTAATATGATAATTTTTATTATTAATATCTCTCTTCTATTGTAAATAAAAATTATTCAGTTTTTAATAAGACTTTTAATTTTATATAGACAATTGCTATAGTTTAATGTTAATTACTTCTTTCACATTTTTAGTTAGTATAATTCTTACATATTTTATTTTTTTTATGATCTTTGACAATGTATATATATATATATATATATATATATATATATATATATATATATATATATATGTATGGTTCCCTATCAGAAGCCTGAAACACTATAAGCCTGAAAATCAAAATCCTGAAACCAAAAGCCTGAAAATTCAAAATTCCGAAAACCCAAAATCCTGAAACTCAAAATCCTGAAAACACAAAATGGACATACTGACGTCATTGTGGCTTTGCTATTGTTAGCCCTGTGGTGTTAGGTCATGCGTTGGGTTCAGGTAAGTGTGCGGTTGGTTTTATGTTAGGGTTAGGGGCGGTTTAAGTGAGTTAGGGTTAGGGCGCAGGTTAGGCATTTATGCAATAGTGACAAATATTGGGGTTAGGGGCGGTTTAAGTGAGTTAGGGTTAGGGCGCGGGTCAGGTGAGTGTGTGATAGTAACGGACCTTAGGGTTAGGGTTAGGGTCAGGGTCAGTTGGTAGATATTAATGTCTTTATAGTGACATATTAGCATTATTTGTGTTTTCAGGATTTTGAGTTTCAGGATTTTGGGTTTTCGGGATTTTGAATTTTCAGGCTTTTGGTTTCAAGATTTTGATTTTCAGGCTTATAGTGTTTCAGGCTTCTGATAGGGAACTATATATATATATATATATATATATATATATATATATATATATATATATATATATAGGTTCACAACATAATTTCGAAATACTGAAATCCCAAATAAATTATAACACCAAAGCCATGGAATCACAAAACACCAGAAGCGCGAAATTCAAAATAATGAAGTTCGGAGCTTCTGGTGTTGCGGTGTGTGAAAGGATAGGTGTAAGTTCAGGTAAGTATTTATGACTGCGTTGGTTAGGGGCTGTAGTATATGTTAGTGCATGTATTGGCTATGATATGTGTCTGTGCAAGGGGCTGTGAAATGTGTGGTTGAAAGTTACCTTTGTGTGTGTGATTGTGAGATCTTGGAGTTACTATATATAAGTAGGGGGTGTGAAGGGTGCAGGGGGGCAATGTCCGTAATGTAGGATTGTATTTTTGATTGTAGGGGAGATTTTGTGTGTGTGTGTGTGTGTGTGTGTGTGTGTGTGTGTGTGTGTGTGTGTGTGTGTGTGGTGTATTTGTAGTGTAGGTTCACGATTTAAAATTTTGCGGTTATGAGGTTTCGGGATTTCAAGCTTTTGGCTGTAAAATTTCGAGATGCTGAAATTTTGGATTTCAGTATTCTGGGATTCTATAGTGAACATATATATATATATATATATATATATATATATATATATATATATATATATATATATATATATATATATATATATATATATATATATACAGAGAGAGAGAGAGAGGGAAAAAAATGGCATGTCAGAGACATTAGTGTTTATACATAAGAGTTTTGTTTTATCTTCATTAAATGAGAGGCCTGATTTAGATTGAAATGTTCTGATAGACTTCAAAAGGCAATTATGGGAATTTTTGTTATCTTTCAATGTCAATAAAATATCATCTGCAAATAAAAGTATTTTTGAATTTTGATTATGGTCAAATTGTACTTCTATTATTTCTGTTTTTGATCTTATATAATTTGGAAAAGGTTCCATAACCAAAGTAAATAGAATAGGAAACAACAGACAACCTTGTTTTGCTCCCTTTGTGATCAATATTGATATGTGAAACATAAGAACCTATTTTTATGCAAGCTTAAGAATTATCATAAAGATTATGTGTTGCTGAAAGTCTATTGAAAAATTATATTCTGGCAGTATTAATATAAGATAATTCCAATTAACTGTGTCAAACGCACTGTTGATGTCCAGACTTACCAAAGTTAAATTATCATTTACATTATTAGTATAATCAATTGTGGCTGAAATTCTTTTGATATTGTCATAGGTATTTTTATTTTTTATAAATCCAGTTTGATCATTATGGATTAGATCAGGTAAAAATTGTTGAATTCTATTTACTAGTGTAGACATAAATTAGAAGTTATGTACCTACCATAACGTTCCATGTTAGTTGTCTTCTCTCGCCTTCTTTCTTGCTGGATGGGTTCGGAGGCGATCCTCGGCTCCGACTCGGCACTTGCTAAGCTCGAGAGCTAATTTTACCAGCTAGAGGCAACCCTATATCCCATGATGCAAGGCGGAGACTACCCAGATCTCGTTTAGTAGCTAAAGAAATAGTAATATTTTCTTCCAACTGAAGAGGAGGAAGAAAAATAACAATACTAAATAACATCATAACCCTCTAGAAAGGATCAACCTAATCTAGTGACACTAGAAGTTGAACAGCTAGAAAAAGGGAATAACCTCTTAATAGAAGATGCATAATCTTCCCGGTCTGACCAGGCTAGGGGGATGGAGGGTGGGACGCAAGAAAGAAGGCGAGATACGACAACTAACATGGAACGTTATGATAGGTACATAACTTCTAAATGTTAAGTTGTCAATCTCGCCTTCATTCTTGCTGGATGGGACCGCGTCCCTAGCACCTCTATCCTGGGTGGCTCAATGGAACAGACTCTTGAGAACGGTGGAACCAAAATTCGCTCTGTCTCTGGAGGCCAAGTCTAATTTGTAATGTGAAACAAAGGTATGAGGAGAGGCCCATGTGGCTGCTTAACAAATAGTGTCTATTGGAAGTCTAGCTTGAAAAGCTGTAGATGTAGCTAGAGCTCTGGTAGAATGGGCTTTTGGCTTAGAAATCAACTCTTTGCCTCTGAGCTGATAAATGTAAGTGATCACAGAAGACAGCCATCTAGATAAAGTTACCGCTCTATCAGAATAATTCGGGAAAAACACTGGAAGATCAATGGATTGATTTAGGTTCGTCTGTGATGCCACTTTTGGTAAGAAAGATGGATTAGTCCTTAGAAATACCCTATCTTTGTGGAATATTAAATAGGGAGGATGAATGCAGAGAGCATGAAGCTCAGATACTCTCCTGGCAGAAGTAATGGCGACTAGAAAAAGTGTCTTCCAAGAAAGCAATTTCAAAGAACAGGCAGCTGCAGGTTCGAAAGGGGGAAGAATCAAGGATGTTAAAATTAAATTTAGATCCCACTGTGGTGGGGGGTCTCTAATCGGAGGTTTCAGTAAAAAGATACCTTGAAGGAATGCCTTGCAAAGTTTATGTGACATAATGTTGTGGTCCAAAAGGCCTATATGAAAATTTGAAATGCTGCCAGTTGAACTTTCACTGTGGAAGAAGAGGATCCTGAATGAAAAATCTCAGCTAAGAAGTCCAATACCAAATGAATTGGAGCAGTATAGGGGTCTATGTTCCTAGTTTTTGCCCAGAAAGAGAAACGTCACCATTTACTAGTGTAAATCTTTCTGGTAGAAGATTTTAGGGAAGCTACTATGATATCCCGGACAGGATTAGAAATCATAGGAAGCCTGGCTAAGGATGGAAGTGGAGCAACCAAGCAGTGAGGTTGAGAGAAGGTATGGATTGGTGCAGTTGACCCGACTGGTGGGTCAGAAGATCTGTAACCGGGTCCAGATGCCATGGCTGTACCAAGAGATAATGATGTAGGAATGGAAACCATATCTGTCGAGGCCAATAAGGGGCAATGAGAATCAACTTGGCTCTCAAGGCAGTTGCTTTCTGAATTAGCTGAGGTATCAGCGGAAAAGGGGGAAAAGCATAAAGACGTCCCCTGGGCCAATCTTGGGTTAGAGCGTCTCTGGGGGGATGGCCTGGAAGGGGGAAGAGAGAGAAGAAGTCTGGGCATTTGCTGTTTTGAGGTGTAGCGAAAAAGTCGCAGCAAGGAAGGCCCCACTTCTGAAAAATCTCTTCCGTCACTGATTGTTTGAGAGACCACTCGTGAGGCATGAGAATAGCTCTGCTCAATCTGTCCGCTATGATGTTGGATTTTCCGGTGATGTGCGTTGCTATCAGAAACCAGTGAGAGGAGATTGCCCATTGCCAAAGTCTGAGAGCCTCTCGATACAGTGGATAGGACTTGGTTCCGCCCTGTTTGTTTATATACCACACTACGGACATATTGTCCATTTGGATTGCAATAGTTCCCAGGGGAAGAGAGTCGTTGAGGGCTTGCAACGTTAAAAGCACCGCTCTCATCTCCAGGACATTTATGTGCAGATGGTACTCAAAAGGTTGCCAAGTGCCATGGACCATTCTGCCCTGATAATGCCCCCCCCACCCGATCAGGGAGGCGTCCGATGTAACCGTGGCAACCGGGGCAAGAGGAACAAAAGGTCTGCCTTGATGGATTTGAGGGGACAATATCCACCAAGTCAGATGCCTTTTGCAAGTTGGAGTTACTATGATCTCGTGACGCATGGGAAGTTGTTGAAAAGACCATTGGGTGAATAGCATCCATTGTAGAAGAGGCATGTAAAAGCGGGCAAGGGGAAGAAGTGTTATGGTGGCCACCATAAGACCCAATACCTTCAGAGCAAATCTGGCCTGAATTTTGTTGCTGAGAAGAATCACCTGGATGTGTCTTTGAATGTCCAAGATCCTTTGGTCTGTTAACTTTGCTGAAAGTTGTACGGTGTCCAATCTTGCGCCTATAAAAGTAATAGATTGACAAGGTGACAAGGCAGATTTTTTGAAATTTGTAGAAATTCCTAGCCCTCTGCAAATGTGAATGGTGTAATTTCTGGCTTGGAGAAGCTGATGCCTGGTGGTGGCAGTGAGGAGCCAGTCGTCTAGATATGGAAACACCTGGAATCCTTGACATCTCAGGTGAGCCGTAACCACTGCCATACATTTGGTGAACACTCTGGGGGCTGTAGTGAGTCCAAAGGGCAGGGCTCTGAATTGGAAGTGACTGGTCCCCAGCCGAAAGCGGAGAAATCTTCTGGAGCGTCTGTGAATTTTTATGTGATAGTACGCATCCTGAAGATCTATCGAGCACATCCAATTGTCCTTGCCCAGAAAGGGCAGAATGGACTGAAGCGTGACCATCCAGAATCTTGATTTCTTTACAAACTTGTTGAGTTTGCTCAGATCTAATATTGGTCTCCAGTCCCCTGTCTTTTTTGGAACTAAAAAGAACCTTGAGTAGATTCTGGATCCTATTTGGTCCGCTGGGACTGGCTGGATGGCTCTTTTTACTAGCAGTTTTGATATTTCTAGTACTGCTAGTTCCCTTAGACTGGGTGGAATGTCTGGAAGGGTTCCCTTTTGTTGAATTGGGGTTTGAATAAAGGGAATTTTGTAACCCTCGGATATAATCGACTGCACCCATTTGTCTTGAGAAAGGGAAAGCCAGGCTATTGGGTACAGCGATAATTTTCCCCCGACTGCCTCCGAAGGCGGACAATCGGGCAACATCTCAGGGATGCTGGAAGGGTTTGTCAGAAAGAGGCTCTCTACTACCCTGATTCTGCAGACCCCCTCTGCCCCTAGGGTGGCATCTATTATTGTTACCCCCTCTGCCTCTGGGGGTAAACTGACTTTGTGCATCAGGCATGACTCCTTGAGATTTGCGGAACCACATTTTCCCTCCCTTCTGTCCTTTGGGGTAAGGTCTTGAAGGGGTGGAGAAACGGACTCCTACGGCAGAAAGAGTCTTGCCATCTTGTTCACATCTAGTCAAAGTGTCTTTCACTTGAGGTCCGAACAAGGTTGAACCATCAAAGTGGGAGTTTGTGAAGGACGCCTTGAAGGGGTCTGCAAAATTACAAAGCCGCATCCAGGACCTTCCGTCTTAAAGCCACTCCTGTACCTGCGGCCCTACTCGCTCCATCGGCTGCATAAGAAATGAGCCGCATGGAGGAGTTAACAATGGAGTTAAGGATTCCTAGCTGTGAGCTAATCTTATCCTGAGACCCAGCAGCTGACGGATCCTGTAAAACTTCTCCCAACTCTTTAAGAACATCTCTTTGAAGGTGGGTGAAGTGGCATAAGTAGTTCAGCGATCTCATGGCAAAAGTCGCTGAAGAAAAAATCCGCTTGCCGTACCTGTCCATAGTCCTAGAATCCTTGTTAGGAGGATGGACAGGTACTGAAGGATCAGCTAGTTCCTTCTTGGTGGTAGCAGCCACCACCATGGCATCAACTGGGACACCCTTTGTTAAATATTGTCTATCTTGTGGGGCCGTAATGAATTTTGAAGGCCTCCTAGGGATAAGTTCCACCGAATCCAGAGCCATCCACACCTTCTGAGCCACTACTTCCATAAGAGGGTCAAAAGGCGGAGACACCCAGGAGGTGGAGGGTCGAGAGCCGAACGCCTCCAGGTATACTGACTCATCCTCGGAAGGATTAAGGGAGGGCCAGTTCCCCCTCTGCTTAAGGAGTTCAAGGATGTCTGAGAATGAGACATCCTCAGAGGAGGACCTTGGGGATCCCTCCAACTCATCCAGGTCAGTATCTGATGTAGTAGACTCAGGGGAGTCTAGATGTTTCCTCTTACATGTCCTCTTATGCGGGGGTTCACCTGACGGATCAGGAGAAGCCTCAGAAGAGGAAGATATTCCCAATGGGGAAACCTGAGGCATTGGAACTCTGGGTCCGGGAGCAAGAGAGTGGGAAGAGATGTCAGCAGGCACTATAGTGGGAGGAGCTGATGGAACTGTCCATTGACTAAGCCCAGGGGCTAGTACACTCCTCATCACCTTGAAGGCTCCCCCATCAGAGAGACCAGAAAGTTCCCGCTCCGAAGAGATAGGAACCCCTGGCCTCACCAAGAGGGAAGGCTCCGAGGAAGATGTCGGGGCCGAGCTCACCAACGCCGAAGCTCCGAGAGGGAGAACGGGGTCAGACAAGGGTCCGATGCCACTTGCCCCCTCGGAGCCGATGAGAGAGACCAGACGCCCGGATCCCTCCAATGAAGGCCTCAAGGAGGAAATCGGAGCAGAGGACGACGGATCTGAAAGGGGTGGTATCGGCTCCGAAGCTACAAAGGTGACGGTTCCGAAGAGCTCCGGCTCCGAGCTCTGTAAGAGAGTCGAAGGAGGAATGTTTGGTGGATGTGAAATAGCTACCATCTGTTGAGATGGGCTATGGAGTATTTGGGCCAATGCCTGAGACTTTAATAGTCTACTCACCACTCTCTTGAGGTCGTGATCAGACAGCCTGGACGACCGAGAAGAACAGCGCCGATGGCTCCGCTCTGAGAGCAAGGGTGATCTCGGAGCCGAATGTATGGATTCTACTGAATGGGATCGAGATCTCTTTTTTGAGATCGATGGAGCCAACGGAGCCGAAGATACGTCGGCTCCAGCTGGAGCCGACACTGAATATCTGGATTGGGCAGTATCGGTGCTGGATGGAGCCGATACTGAGACTGGTAAGGTGGAAGGATCAGCTCTGGCCAGAGCCGATCTCGACCCTGGTGAGGGTGAACCAGAAGCCGACGGCTTGGAACTCTCAGCCGAAGGCTTAACAGGTTTCGAGGGCTTCCCCGGCACCGACTTAGTCGGGGAGCTCTCGGGCTTTAATAAGCCCCTTAATATCAGCTTATTTCTTCACTCCTGCAGGACTCTTGGGCTGAAGGCATGACAGATAGCACAAGAGTCCTGCAGGTGCAAAGGTCCCAGGCAATAAACACAAGAAGTGTGACCGTCTGTCAGAGACATCTTCTGACAGCACGAGTCACACTTCTTGAAGCCTGAGACCTTAGTGTCCTTCGACATAACTGTGTCAAGGAAACACAATACAGTAACACACACACAAAAACACCCAATCCAGCAATTTAAAATAAACAGGGATAACACACAGTCATACACAAACAATCCCTGACAGGAAAAAATTTATGGAGGAGAAGGCCTAAGGCCTAATCTAGGGAAAGGGTATAAATAACTCGAAAAAAGGGAACACTAACAGGAATAGGGTTAAAGTAAGTCGTTAAGGTTAACAAAAAACAAATATATATATAAATTTAAAGGGGGGTAGACGAAAAGTCTCAAATCTATTCACTTACCTGTAGCTGGTAAAAGAAGGCACCTCGTTAGCGAAGCGGCAAACAAGATCTGAGTAGTCTCCGCCTTGCATCATGGGATATAGGGTTGCCTCGAGCTGGTAAAATTAGCTCTCGAGCTTAGCAAGTGCCGAGTCGAAGCCGAGGATCGGCTCTGAACCCATCCAGCAAGAATGAAGGCGAGATTGACAACTTAACATTAATTTGTAATCAACATTTAGTAATGAAATTGGTCTGCAAGAAGCACATTTGGTTGGATCCTTATCTGGTTTCAAAATGGGTGAAATAAGTGTATACTTCCATGTGGGTGGGACTTTTGTTAGGTCTTTTGGTATGTGAATGTATGAAGCAAGATATTTAATGCATTTTTCAGCATTAATTCATAAAGTTCTGGCATTATACCATCATTTCCTGGGGCTTTATTAGATTTAGTTTATTGATTTGATTTATAAGTTCAGTCATCAATACATGCTTATCAATTGTTTTCAATTGCTGATCTGTCAGCTTATTTTTAATGTGTTTTCTAATAAAGGATTTTATTGTTTCCTGCTGATCAATTACTGAATTCATTTGGTTGATTTTAATAAAATATTTTCTAAACTCTTTAAGAATATCTTCAACTGCAGTGACTCTCTTCTTTTTATCTTCATTATATTGTTCTTTAATGTGTCTAGTTTTGATTATCATTTTTTGTTCTAGAGGCTATTTTATGTACATATTTTGGGTTTACCATGTGCTTTATTAATTTAATCTTTTCTAAATTTATCCTAATTCTATGATTTAAAATTTTTTAAATATTTGTTCTGCAAATTATTTAAAAGAGGAATTTTCTAAGATACTGCAGTCTGAATTTTACAATACATGCTGCATTTTTCACAGTTATGTGATGGTACTTTAAATGTTAATCACAATTACCTTGCATATTGGCCTGGTACCCATCTTAGCCTCATTCACAACTTCTGCATATAATATACAACCAAACAGCTGTCAGTATTTTGCAACACACTCTCTGTTACTCCTCTTAGATCCCATTTATCAGACATTTTATTAAATTCATTTAATTTAACTAATTTAGTGTAGTTAAGCATTCCCTAAGTCAATGAACTATTCCTTCTTGGACCATTCCCCAAGTCAATGAACTGTTCCTTCTTGGACCTAGTTCTACCATGGCCAAGGACAAAAGAGAATGGGTAAGTTTTTATATATATAGGCACCTTTAAAGTAGACAATTAGGAAGCATATTTCTGAGATGTGAGAGAAGACAAGAATGCTCAGAGAAAACCTATGCAGACATGAAGAAACATGCTAACTGCACATAGAGAGTGACTTAAAGATAACTATTGAACCCTGGACCCTTGAAAGTGAGACAGGAGCAAACCTTATTCACCAAGCCACAGTACTGCCCATTATATAATATATAAGATATAATATATATAATATATAATGCACAACAATACTACTCTCCTTCACATAAAAGACTCACTTTTCTAACTTTCTACTTTTTCTCACATTTATGACCTAACGTTTATTTATCCATGTCATGATCTTTAGTCCCATAAAAGTCAACTATTGTTGTTGTGTTCACATCTGTCTTTGTTATAGCAGGCCCCTTGCATAACCTGGTCTAAGCAAGAATATGTCACTTTTACCATGACTCCCACTACATGATATTTACAATTTTGTCACTGATCACTTCCTTTACTTTCCTCCATCCCCATGTAATTAGATCATCTTTCTTTAAGTGTGAAGCATGACACCTCACTAAGTGTACATTTTCCTGCTTTCCTCCTGCTCCAAAGCAGTGCAAGCATTTTCCCTGGAAGGAGAGTGACTACTCTCCTTCCTAAATATATGCAACACAGTGTTCAGGCATATTCTTCATAACTTAGTGGGACGTATCACCTACTTCATAGGTTCACAGGTTCATAGGTAGGTACTAGGCTATTGGCCCTAGGGCCTATATAAGCCTAGCCAAATGGCACCCTGGCTTTTGCCACCCAAGAAAATTATTTTCCTGTGCCCCTGTCAAGCAAAGCCACAGAAGTGATCCCCGGGGTGAATTTCCTATCTCCCATCCAATCATCAAGATATTTTTTGAAGAGTGCTAATGAGGAGCTTTGTTTGATATAGATAGCTGGTTTGTTCCAGAGTATGGGAAGTCTCTGGGGCAGCAGTCTATCCCTCTAGCATGTTCTGTTTATTGTGGTGACAAGGTTTAGGTCCCTAGAGTGTGTAGCTCGGAGGGATTGGGATTTCTTTACTTGGAGCATGTCCAACAGCTCTGGGTTTGACATAGCTTTGTATGTTAGGCAGAGATTGCCTCTGAGTAGGCGATATGCAACAGAGTAAAGTTAGAGTTTTTTGACTTTTTACTTAATCTATTATGTAAATGACAGCCCTATCAACTTGACCCGGGACACAGACTGGCCATGTGACTAGCACAGTCATATGCATGCTGTCATGGCCTTCTGTATTTAGTATGATCAAATCAGTGTCTACTTGAGATTATGCAGATACTCATTCATCCAAAACAGTTGATAGCTGAAGTCTAGTCATACAACACAGTGGATTAAGAATATTCTCTGCTAAATAGCTTAGCCATGCAATAATGTTTAGGAAATAATCACTATCAACACACATTCTTTCCAAACAGGATAAATATAGATAATAAGTTATTGCTCCATGGACTCCAGTGAAATGAGGCAGTGGCATCTATTGGTTTAGCACAACTAAATAAATAAAATAAAAAATAGCTACTCTCATTCTGAATGCGTATGTCAACTATCAGAAAAGTTTCCATCTGAATGAGGGCAGATGCTAAATTATGCAATGGGTTTAGTGAGAATCAGGCTACATAAAAACATTGAGACATGGAGATTATTGTGGTGTAAAAGAACAATGATATTTATACAAAAGAAGGGGGACTTGATAACCTGAGATAGAAATCCTTTATGTCATAGAGGTGAATAAGAAGATACAGACCACAATAATGCTAGCTAGGTATGCAATGAGTCTGAGCATTGGTAATAAGAGAGAAAGGTGGCCTCAGGTAACATGATTAAGAATAGTGGCAATGCTGCCCTTCAAGGGAATTAATATAGATATGCACAAAAATTAGAAATGTTTTCCAAGACATCCTAGGCATTGTGGTGCTATATGAGGTACATAACTTCTACCTAGTATTACAAACTTTCAAATGCAACCATAACAGTAAGCATTAATGTATCAAGGTGTTTTTTTTTTCTTTTGTCTGTACTTCTAAAATATTTTATATACCTCTATCATGTTTTGCAGTTTTAATTTCCTTGTTTGTGTGATGTATGTGTCTCCTTATTTATGGCCATTTCTGGATATACACAGCAAGAAAATGCTGTGTTAAAGAGTTTCTTGCTCATTTTTACAAATACAGAGTCATTAAGAAAAATTAATTAAAACACAAAGGGCCGGATTCACGAAATCTTCGTGTAAGACTTAATATGTCTTACTCGGAGGCTGCAGTTGAACGGTATGACATCAGCATGCCATGCATATTCATGAGGGTATGCTGAATCATAACCTAGGCTAACACGGTCTGTGTAAGAAAGTAGGGGGCGTGTCTGAATGCCGAGTACTGCAAAGGGACACACCCCCAGAAGAGTCAGAGGCCTGAAAGTAAACACCCACGAGCGAGTCCTTAGAAATGTCATGGAACACAACACCACACATCCCCACAGACTAACCCCTACTGAAAATGTGTAAAATGTAAAAATAGCAGTTTCATTTTTTTTTTTTATAATTTCAAAAATTTTTGCCCGTATTTGTGCTCGTTTCCATGGGTATGCCCTTTGCTCAGCCACAGTTAGCAGACATTGAAAAGCATATAAGATCTACATATGCATATTAAGCCAAGTAGCAATAGCGTAGGGGTAGAGACATAGGCCAAAGAGGAGGTAGTCACGGTTCGAGCCCCCACAACATCATTCACCATTTTTATTTAAATAAGTATGAAACAATCCCCTGACATATATATATATATATATATATATATATATATATATATATATATATATATATATAACTATAATTTAAGTAAAATGTAATTAAATGGGATATGTATTTGTGAAGAAATCCGACAGAATAATTTATAAAAAATGAATTATAATTGCCCATAGCTGAGCAACACTTTAGCAAGCTGAATATGAGTGCCCGTAGGTGAGCAGCCCTTTATCAAGCAGCATATGAGTGCCCGTAGGTGAGCAGCACTTTAACAAGCTGCATATGAGTCCCTGGAGGTGAGCAGCGCTTTAACAACGTAATATGAGTGCCCGGAGGTGAGCAATGCTTTAACAAGCATAATATGAGTGCCCGGAGGTGAGCAGCACTTTAACAAGCTTAATATGAGTGCCCGTAGCTCAGCAGCACTGCACTCAATGTAATATGACTGCTCATAGTTAAATAACACATTACCCAGCATAAGCCGTTTGCGCGGAGCTGCGCAGCGCGCCAACCAGCTTACCGGCGGGCAACATTGGGCAAGCCGTATCAAAGCCACCTTTACACAGGCACACGTCCTAGCCTGTCTAGACAGTAGTAAAATAAAAAAGCAATGCCAAGGGTCGAAACCGGGATACTTTGCACCATAGTCAAAGCACTGAACCACTAAGCCATGACAGTTGTACTGCAAAATACAGTATTAGCATGTATATAGGAATGAAGGAAAATAGAACCATGACAAAGCAGGTTTGCTTTAAGCTGATAAATATCCAAAATGGCCAATCACAGATAAGTGCGGGAAACCCAGCATATATAAGCCCCATAGGAGGGAATGCACACCATAACTGATTGTGGTACCCATTTGCAGTCAGGATGGCAGGTGCAGGAGAGGGAAATCGCTTTAGAGCATAAAGGTGGGGTGTTGAGGAGTCAAAATATATGGTTTGGCACCTAGTCCATGATCATGAAGCACAACTCAGGCAGGGCCAGGTTCAATGGGGAGTGTATAAGGCAGAGGCGTGGAACCGGTTGGCACATGATCTCACCAGTGCCACAGGCATTCCGAGGACTTGTGAACAGGTCCGTCACCACCATGCGGACCTGAAGCAACGTAAGGAGGACCAACTGAACTGTTGGATCCAGGAGGCCCGCCAAATGACCAATGCCCCACTACTGAGTAAGTATCCATGTAATTACGTATGTAAGAAATGCTATCCTAGCCTATAGTATGGAGAGGTATGTTCCAATATTCCTTCATTTATATTATAGCTGCAGGTGTTTGTTCTGCGAATCGGTGAGCCTATGCTGATAGGCTGCTGAGGTTGTGCCACCAGGCAGGTTAGTAATTATTTAGCTGGTATTGTTATAGAATATAAGTGAGACAGATTGTAAAAGAGTTCAGTGTTGTAACCCAGTAATAAAGGTGAAATAAGCCTAGAATAAAGATTCTGCTAGTATTGTAAGATTAGATAAGTGATGCAGCCTGGAAAAGAGTGTATTGCAATCCAGTAATAAAGATTACACAAGTCTCAAATAGAGTTTCCACCTGTATTGTAATATCAGATAACTGCTTCATCCTGAAAATGAGTGGTAATCAATCAAGAAAGGATAGACAAGTGTCGAATACATCCTTGTAAATTCTGCCATATGAAATAAGTGAGTC
Organism: Protopterus annectens; assembly: GCF_019279795.1. Taxonomy (NCBI): domain Eukaryota; kingdom Metazoa; phylum Chordata; order Ceratodontiformes; family Protopteridae; genus Protopterus; species Protopterus annectens. Next base: position 1,694,941,144 of record NC_056733.1, on the reverse strand, counting down.
AGCTGGAAAGGATTGTTGTAACCCAGTAATAAATGTTAATAAAGCCTAGAAATGAGTACTATTCTGAAATGTAAATATAAAATAAGTGAGAGAGTGTGAGACAGACAGTTTGAAGCTACCAAGACAGCTGTAATTAGTCTGGAATAAAGGTATACTGCAGTCACTACATAATGAAATGAATGAGACAGCCACAACCAAAGAGTGTAATGTCTTTAATAAAGTACAGAACCTGGACTGTGTCCGTCCCATAATTTGGATATGTTGCTGTACCCATGCATTATGGAGATAGTATGGTTGTATGAAATGCTGAACATCCACAGTTGTCTAGACCCATATAAATCAAATGTAGCAGGATGCTGTACCTGAACACAGCCAGATATGAACATATATGAATAAAAATGGAATGTATATTAATGTAGCAGTAACATCCCCATCACCAACATTCCTAAGGTTACATACAGGAAACTGAACTAATACATGTAGGAGATATATATCTGCATCTACTAGGAATGTACAGTATATGTACAGGTAGTGTAAGTTGTTAATGTAATATTTCTCCACCCTACCCTATTTTCACAAATTATGCCATTCCACACCAAACTGGGTATGTGTATTCACAATTAATTCCCATGGATATTTGTCCTGTTGGTTCATACATATCTGCATGTACGTTGATGCATGTGCCCTGTTCACATATCCAAACCTGATGGCCTGTTGCCACCAATCAGCCCTGCATGCTGTTGGAATGTGCACTGTTGTTCTAAATATGCATGTGTTATGCTTGCTGCTCAATGTTCGCAATTCATGGTTGTTTGGTTAATGGGAATACTTACGCATGCTGTTACAACTAATTTTGAATGGTATTGTTTGTTACTAACACAAAATGCCATAAAATACTGCTAAACATAGGACAACAGGGAAGCTGGGTGCCAGCAGACCCACCTCTCTCACCTCAGCTGGCGAGTGCATCTGGCACCAGTGCCCAGGCCGGGACCTCCTCCTCCGGTGGCCCTGTGCCACCTTTGAGTGGAAGCTCTGCAGGGCTCATCTCCCCTCTGCAAGAGTGGCCAGAGAAGAGCCTCCACTCACCCTCCATACGGTCCGGTCTGTGGTGCGTAGTGAGATCAGGCATTCTGTGACTGATCCCCTATGCCAGTTCGAGGCGAGAGTGGCGCAACTCATGGGTGTGCCTGCCCATCCTATCCAGCCCCCAGCACAGCCCCAGCCTGGGCTGTGAAGGCGCAGTGGTAACTGCCCATGGGTGGGGATTTCAGTTCCACTGTTGCCATCTGTGGGCTCATGGGCTCGCGATATCCAAACATCCGTCCCTGTCAGTTGTGTTTACCCCCCACATGTGTCATACTCTGCCCCTGTATGCATCTTGTTTGTCTTGTCTGTTAACCTTCCCAACCTACCTCCCCAAATATACCTACTTCCTGTACCTCACATTCCACTCTCACCTGAAAAAAATATAAAAAAAGGGCACTCAGTTCCCACAAAAAAATTACTCCCCATACATAGCTGCCCAATTCGCACACATGTCCGCTGGACATGTAAACTGATAATTCTAATTGGCAGTACAACATATTTTGTTGTCCTCACCCCTCTCTCAGGGGTGAAAGGTTTCAAATTTCACACCAAATTTCAAACATATGCACAGCTGTTGCTGATAAAGAAATGGGCTGCTATGGACTGTCCCTACACCCATCCCGCACATCCCGAGCTGGTTTCCCTACTGTCTTTCCCTCTTTGTGCCCTCTTTTTCACCACTTTCCTATTTCCACATTTTCTTTTCTTTAAAAGAAATTAGCATGGGTGTTAACGGGAGTAAGCACTTTTAAGCAGTAGTCAGCGGGTGTGCGCTTGTGTGCGCTTAGGTAAGCGTAGATTATAGTAGCTAAGCATCATGCAAACTCGCGCAAACCCACTTACAACTGCTTAAAAGTGCCTTAGTCACTATGTATGTCAAGGCCTGAAGTCTGCTCATCAGCAAAATAAAATACCCCTGTCAGTCTCGAACCCCGGACCTTGGAAACAGTAGTCTGCATGAATTACCACTGAGACACAGCAGATATACAAGAATTTGGTGCTGAAAGTAATATATCATGAAATACAAGGAGTGAATGTAAAGGGAAAATAGGAAGGCCATTACACAAAACTTGTTCTGTGTATCTTTACTTGCAATTCTTGTGGAATTGCATTACATTAGTGTGAGAAGAGAAACAGCCATGCTAGTAGGTAATAATGTTAAAGTAGCACCTTGCAGACCCCACACAGTATAAAAGCAGGATAAACACTGCCATATTTGAATAGGTAAGAGGCCAGACCTCCCACCTATGACTGATTTACAGGGATGACCCTGATTTGCAAACAACTGTTACCTGTGCCCCATTGACTCCCTGTGAAATGTACTAACAGTAGGAAGAAAGGTGGGGAATCCCACGTAATGGTAACTGTCAATAAGTTAAAGTAGTCACTACTTGCATGTCAGAAATGGTGTAGTAATACATATGCTCAAAATACCCCACAGTCACAACTGCAGAATATCTGAAATATATCACGGGTGTATCCCTCTGATATGTACCTTTCCCTGAGGCTGGTCAAATATATACCTAAGAGTATCTGAGGCCTGCAAGTGTGAGAAACACACAGGCATATCAGCCTGTCTGTTGTTACATACTCTGCGAATAGCTGTAGAATTATTTCCACAAGCATGCCCTTATGTAGGAGTACAACACAGAAATATCAAAGGATGTAGCCATCTAACATACTAATGACAGTATAGCAGTTCACAAGCACTGCATGTGCCAGATATTCATAATTGTTAGTACAATATACTTAGTTGTCCTCAACCCTCTCTCAGGGGTAGAAGGTTTCAAATGTCACAGCAAATGTCAAACATATGTACAGCTATTGCCGTTAAAGAAATGTGCAGCTATGGACCTTCCCTACACCCAGCCTGCACATCCCTAGCTGGTGTTCCCACTGACTTCATGCTTCCTGCTTACAACTGTTTAAAAGTGCCTTATTCACTCTGTATGACAAGGCCCTAGTACTGCTCAGCAGCAAAATAAAATACCCCTGTAAGTGTCAAACCCCAGACATTGGGCTCACCAGACTGCATGAAGTGCCACCAAGCCACAGAAACATACAAAAACTTAGTGCTGAAAGAAATATATCATGCATTACAAGGAGTGAATGTAAATAGAAAATAGGAAAGCCATAGCAACACATTCCAGTAAAGACAAATATCAGGCATTCAAGGAGTGAATGTAAAGGGAAAATACAAAAGCCATAGCAACACATTGCAAGAACTACTGTGGTATGCCAGTTAATCCTCAAATCCCACAGGTAAGAACATACTCCCATCTAAACAGTGTTAGCATTAGCAGGTGTGAGTTAACATACACACTGAGAAGAGTGAACTGGAAGAAGCAACAGTCAGGTTTCAGTACAACATGCATTTCAGTGGCTACAACACAGCGTTAGATATGACAGATATACCAACCTCCTGACTCACACAACAGTGTCCACAGCAAACCAGCATGGTCCCCACCTTGCAAAACTGAAAGGCCTATGCCTACCTAACCTATCATTTTATAGCAGTGTCCTGAAATCACAGTGAGAACTGCAATTACCACACAGCAGGCTGCATGCAATTACTAAATGCTGGCCACCAATTGGTGCAGAGGTCATCACATGCACATGTGCAGATACCTACAAAAGCAGCCTGTACTGCCAGTCCACACATGCAATAATATCATTGTAGCAACTGGAGGGAGAGAGAGAGAGAGAGACCAAGAGAGAGAGAGAGATAGATATAGAGACAGAGACCAAAAAAAAAAGCAAGCCAGGCAGCAAGCCAGCAAGCCAGCAGAAAAAAGCTGTTAGAGACAAAGGTAATGTAAACTACATAATCTAATAATCTACATACTGTGAACCCTCCATATGTGTTAGCAGTCTGTATCTATATGTATATGCAGATGTGCATAGGGCAAGGGACATACTGCAACTGTTAGCGAAGACTGGACATACATATGTAGTTAAAGGTTGCTATGTGCACATATCAATGTAGGTTGTAGTGTGTGGCATTGAAAACAGCATGCAGTGCAGGTATATGTCATATGGTGGTGAACTTCTGTGGGACTGAGACAGTAAGGCCTGCTACAGCTATACGGCCTGAGGACAGCATAATGCATTATGCACAACACTGTGCAATATCATTACAGAATGGTTTGTCTCACAACTGTTTCAGAAGTGATATTCCCAACATGAAAGGTGGGCAGTCTATGTGCCTACATGTGCATGTATGTGTACAGCAATGGATGTTAGAAGTGTGTGTAAATATATATATATATATATATATATATATATATATATATATATATATATATATATATATATATATATAGATATATATATATATATATATATATATATATACATATGTATACATGTACATATATCTATATATCGATATATATATCTATATATCTACATATCCATATATGTATATATATATATATATATATATATATATATATATATATACACATAGATAGAGAGGTATGTACAGATAGAGATATATAGATAGATAGTCTATGTATATACATATAGATATAATAGATACATACATATATATATATATATGTAGATACATACATATATACAGATAGATATGAATGTCTATAGATATGTGCACATATATATATATATATATATATATATATATATATATATACACACACACACATATGTGTAGATATGTATATATATACATATATATATATATATATATATATATATATATATATATATATATATATATATATATATATATATATATATATATATATATATATATATATATATATATATATATATATATATATATATATATATATATATATGTATATATATATATATATATATATATATATATAGATATAGATAGCTCTCTCTATATATATATATATATATATATATATATATATATATATATATATATTTATATGTATATATATATATATATATATATATATATATATATATATATATATATATAGATATATGTATAGATATATATATAAAGAGGGAGTGAGAGAGGGGGACATGGGGGCAGATGTACTGCAACAGGTGCCTGGTGACCAAGGCATGGACTGAACACCAGTGTTGATACTGCAGTACCATACCCCATTCCAAAACATGTTACCCACTAACTACTACACAGGTGGTTGCCTGTCTACCACTGGAGGTGTCAGAAGGGAACATGGGACACAGGTGTACAATAGCCTCCCCTTTGATATCTACAGTGGCACACTAGTCTTGTAATCCCTATACATGGTACGTGTCATCACAAAAGGTGTGTCAGCTAGGGAAATGTATGTCAGTGTACCCCTCTACACCTCACAATGTCCTATGCAGTATGTACCTCCCATGAGAACTACAGCAAGTGGAAAGGCCACAGACATACCTAACAAAGACTGATAATGCCCTCAAACACATTCCCTATGCAGACTGACTCTCAAAACCACAGCTAGAGTGCCTTGCATACTTTCTACACAGAGGTTAGTAGATGTCATACATACCCCTGATGAATGTTATGGAGATAGGTGATATGCCCTGTGAGTCACCTCTGTGCAACCATTTCACAGGAGCAAGTAAAATCACATTACATGTGTCCCAAAGGGCAGGGTAGCATATGGCTAGGCTGCCGTAGGCCCAGGGCCAATAGCATAGTACCTACCTATGACACAATGCACACACACATGTACTCAGTGCAATACCAGCTATGTGATGTTGAATTAGTTTGACACTGATTGTGTGCAAGGTCTGTAAAGGTGTGATAGCTTAGTGTGAGTTTGTGTCTGTCATGGCAGTTGGTGTCCTTGGTGTGAGGCCAGAGAAAGATGTGTCAGTTATCGGGATGCAAACATAGTAGATTGGCATACGTTGTGCCATACTTCCCTGTGTACGACTGCGATGTCCCATCGTAGGCAGAAGCAATACATGTATGCTCAGTAAGTGGTACTGCTGTTGAATCCAGCTCACATATGAACTGTTGTACTATCTGATGTTGTAGGCCTAAACACTACAGTATGGTGTATGTTCACATTCCCTGGTAACACTGTGTGGTGTGTTTCCTGTAGTCTGCACAGATTACATACCTCATGCATAGGTATCTGTAAGTAGGGGCACACAGTACTATAAGGTACACAGTTAATGCTCATCTGTGTTGTCATACATTTGTGTGTTGTATGTATGTGTAATGTGTGTGTAATGATGTCTGTACCATGGCCGCAATCACATGTGTGTTACAGGGTATGTGTGTGCACATGGCAGCATGTATACTCTGTGACAACAGTATGCTGGCTATAGTAACAACTGTGCACATATGTCAGGTAGGGGTATGGCATCAAAGACTAGGGTGGATTACCATTGAAACTGTAAATGTGCATTGCATTCATTGCACGGGATGACAATATTCTTCATCCATTAGCTTGATACATACCCCCAGTGTGAGGTTGTGATTTGTATCCCACACAGTGTGCCGAGTGCTTGTGTATACTACTTTGTTGTATGGAGTGTGGCAGGCACTGTCAGACAGTTGTGGGCTGAGCACTGATATGTGGTATCGAACATGTGTATCCCCTGATAGACAGATGCTATATATGGCAGTTAAGTGAAATCAGTACATTAGAATATTTAGTGTGCCACATGACACGCTCACATATTTTTTTTTTCCTTCCAGGGTGATGGTGCATCAGCGAAACCCACCTTATACAGCAGCAGAGGATCAGGAGATCCACCAGAGCCTGGTGCAGAATTACTGTGTGCTGTTTTCCAGGACCAGCCAGAACCAGCATGAGAGGGCTGCACTGTGGCAAGATCTTGTCTGTCGGGTAAATGATATAGGCATGCATAACCAGACATATGAGCAGGTACGCCATCACTGCAGTGATTTAATTAGACATGTCTGGCAATGTATGTCTGATATCCACAGACAAAAGCTTGCCACAGGCGGTGGGGTTCCTATCCACCCCCCCCAACCAGTGTGGAGGAGCACCTCCTAAGTGTTGTGGCTCCAGGCCAACAACAGCAACATCCACAAACATGTGTCATCATGGAGGCCGGAGCCACCCAGCATGTTGAAATGGAGCAAGCAGGTAACATGCCATATCTGTAGTTGACTGTTCTCTGTACTGTTAGTTTATGCGTGTGCGAGATGTGTACTGTTTGTGTAGCTGTTAACCTGCATATTCTTCTGCAAGACTAATATTCTGAGCATAATCTGTACACCTGTGAAAACCATCTGTTGTACTACAGTACTTTATCATACTCACAGTATCAATGGCACAGTTGTGGCCACTGGCAATCACTGTCATATTCTTGCAGGTCCCTCTGGAGTGACAGCAAGGCAGCCAATCCATGCTGTTGAGTGTGTAATAACAATACTATTGCTAATGACATGTGCATGTCATATGGAGGTGTAGTCTGTGCACATGTAACACACCTACGCATAATGCATGTTGTGCATGTTTGCTGTGAGACTATGCATATCCCATTATTCTCAATAGCTGCCTCACTCACATGCAATACACAGAGCATGACACACATGTGTGGCAACACAGTACTGGACATTGTATAGGCATACCTGATACACATGTACACAACACATACATGTTTGGCATACACACTACACCTTAGCCTGCTACACATGTCCAATTATGACACCTGCTGTATGGACACCCTTCAGTATCCCACCTGCTGTATGGCCACCCTTCAGTATCCCACTTATCATCTATGCAGCACACATAATATATCTGAGGGGTAGAGGCCTATCATGTCTTTGTGCAACAGTCTTGAACAAATAATACATTCATGTTAGGCAATGCTCACTACTGGCCACCTTACAAACCCATGTAACAAGTGGCTGTGTAATTGTGGATGTAGTCATGTTACTGCACATCAGGTACAGAATGCTAGCTGCCTGTCTGGCACACATTATTATTGTTGACTGACCACAAGAAGCATGTTGATCATGACTCATGTTACTACACCACATCCAGTTCCGCCGACCACAAAAGTATATATAGCAGTCATTGCGTAGCATTGTCATGTGTTTTGTGTGTGTGTGTGTGTGTGTGTGTGTGTGTGTGTGTGTGTGTGTGTGTGTGTGTGTGTGTGCAAATATATGCACCCACAGCTTGTAACACTTGCACAACATTGTCAATAAAGGCAGTCTTCCAAAAAGTCCAAATCGCAAAATTCCAGTGTAAAGTGCCCTTTTTATTAGTATAAAACAACAGGATTGTTGTTCTGGTCATTCTCCTTCTGTCTTGTGTGTTGAGTGTACGATTTGTGTAACCATGCCTGAAAATCGATGTTATTGTATTTTGATAAATAGTTCCCATCAAGATGTGTTTGTCCATTAGTTCCTGTATTACGCTGATTATTTGTAGGTGGAGAGAAACCCTCTCTTGGTAGCTGTATTCCTCTTGTCGCCATACTAGGTTCTCCTCTGGCGTCTGACATCATCTCTGTGACTCCGTTTCTCATCGGGCTGCTTTGAGCACATGGAATGTCACTACCGGTTTCTAAAGGCGTGGATAACGGTTGTGAGTGACTCTGAATAACCCTGATGAGCTCACTCAACAAATCGCTGTTATCCATAATAGTATTCGCCCAGAAAAACCTGCGATAAGGATTAGATCAAACAATAATAAAAAAAGAGACCACAACTTTCAGTGCACCAGCCCCACAAGACAGAAGGTACTCAGTAAGAAAGTCAAAAGACAAAAGTAACACTGGTAACACCACTGTCTCTCAAACCATTAGTGTTGGCAATTCTTCGATAAGGTAATGTATCCAATATAAATCCAGGAAAACAAAACAGGAGACTCCTCGAAACTGGACTGCTAAATAAACCAGGAACCAAGGAAATAAAAGCAACCAAAAAAACCACAGCAGAACGGTGTCAATAAAGGCAGTCTTCCAAAAAGTCCAAATCACAAAATTCCAGTGTAAAGTGTCCTTTTTATTAGTATAAAACAACAGGATTGTTGTTCCGGTCGTTCTCCTTCTGTCTCGTGTTTTGAGTGTACGATTTGTTTAACCATGCCTAAAAATCAACAGAAGGAGAATGACCGGAACAACAATCCTGTTGTTTTATACTAATAAAAAGGACACTTTACACTGGAATGTTGCGATTTGGACTTTTTGGACACCATTCTGCTGTGGTTTTTTGGTTACTTTTATTTGCTTGGATCCTGGTTTATTTAGCGGTTTGATTTATTATTGTTTGATCTAATGGTTTGAGAGACAGTGGTGTTACCAGTGTTACTTTTGTCTTTTGACTTTCTTACTGAGTACCTTCTGTCTTGTGGGGCTGGTGCACTGAAAGTTGTGGTCTCTTTTTTTATTATTGTTTGATTTAATCTTTATCGCAGGTTTTTCTGGGTGAATACTATTATGGATAACAGCGATTTGTTGAGTGAGCTTATCAGGGTCATTCAGAGTCACTCACAACCGTTATCCATGCCTTTAGAAACTGGTAGTGACATTCAATGTGCTCAAAGCAGCCTGTGGAGAAACGGAGTCACAGAGATGACGTCAGACACCAGAGGGGAACCTAGTATGGTGACAAGAAGAATACAGCTACCAAGAGAGGGTTTCTCTCCACCTACAAATAATCAGCGAAATACAGGAACTAATGAACAAACACATCTTGATGGGAACTATTTATCAAAATACAATAACATCAATTTTCAGGCATGGTTAAACAAACCGTACACTCAATACACAAGACAGAAGGAGAACGACCGGAACAACAATCCTGTTGTTTTATACTAATAAAAAGGACACTTTACACTGTAATTTTGTGATTTGGACTTTTTGGAAGACTGCCTTTATTGACACCGTTCTGCTGTGGTTTTTTTGGTTACTTTTATTTACTTGCACAACATTGTTATGTCCTTGTACACATTGTGTCCCAGGGTGGAGACAATCACTGAACACCTACACACAAGCATCAAGTACACGTATACTGTTATTAACAAGGGCTGTCTACACTTGCACTGCATGTTCCTGTGCAACACATAATCTGCATGCTGACACGTGTGCAGTGATGTTTTTCCTTGTGATACTGTCACCCACCCTGAAACAGTATTGTGTATGTGTTGGATTGCAGGTGTGTCTGTGTTTGTATCTGCTGTACTGAGGAGTGCGCTTGTGTGCCTGTGTGCCTGTGTGCTTGTGCTCCTGTATGCATGTGCGCCTGTGTGCATGTGCACCTGTGTGCATGTGTGCATTTGTGCCTGTGTGCATGTGTGTGCATGTGTGCATGTGTGCATAACCGGACATATGAGCAGGTACACCATCACTGCAGTGATTTAATTAGACATGTCCGGCAGCGTGCGTCTGATATCCACAGACAACAGCATGTGCGCCTGTGTGCATGTGTGCATGTGCGCCTGTGTGCATGTGTGCATATGCACCTGTGTGCCTGTGTGCCTGTGTGCATGTGTACATGTGCGCCTGTGCGGATGTGTGCATGTGCGCCTCTGTGCATGTGCACCTGTGTGCATCTGTGCTTGTGTGCATGTGCGCCTGTGCTAATATCATGCACACATTTGTAAACTGTGTTTCCTATCTTCCTCTCACAGGTTCTGATGTTGCTCTGGTGGAGTGCAGCAGGGAACCTGAAGCCACTGCTGGGGATAGTGATTATGATGATACATGTGTAATGGCACAGGGAGGTGTGACAGGGTCTGTCGTTGGTCAGCCAATTGACACTACACAGCAGTCATCCCCATCAATGCGCACAGTCATCCTGCCGATACATCCATTGTCACCAATGTCCTTAGCTGAGGGACAGCATACAGTGGGCATTGACCAGGGTAGTGTGGTATCATTGGCACATGCATCCCCTCACAGCAGCCATGGCCAGATTCCTGACATGGTACCACATAGGCAGATGTCCAGGGGTTCTCGTGGGAGCATCCGTGGTCGTACTGCTCCTGTCAGACTTGCCCACTGAGGTCTTTCAACTGCTATGAATTACACTATGTGTGACATTGCGTCTGCCATCCGTAACATCAGCGAGGTCATTGATAGACATTGGGAGGACACATTAGATCTCTTCCACAACTACATGTCCAGGGGCCAGGACAGTGCAGGACGGTTGAGGCATCGAAGTGGACCTATGCCAGCAACATTATCAGCTGGCAGTCGTCGTGGACGACAACAAACCCGCAGCCACTCCATTAGTGCTAGTACCAGCCCCAGCAATGCTGGGTCTGTGCTGTCATTAGACCGTCCGAGAAGACCATGTGCACGTGGCTCTGGACAGTCCCAGCAGGGACATGTGTCCAGTCAACAACCCACTGCTTCTGATGACAGTACTCAGTCTGGCTTAGTACCTGATACTGTCCGTAGCACCCCTGCCAGGCAGAGGTACCATGTCGGTGGCCAAAGACAGTGATCTGTATGACCTGGCAGGTACAGTCTGTGGCTGTCCACAAACACCCGTATGTGGCAGCCACATGGTGGAACTGTGTGCATGCATACACACACACATAACGCTAACACCTAGGGCTAACACATACACACACAGATTGCAGCAATATTGCCCCATGTTGTAATGTTCTCCCTCACTAACACACACACACACACACACACACACACACACACACACACACACACACACACACATACATGTCAATTGGATGTGTCAATGGCAGACTCTGGCAAACCAAGTACACACCCTGTGCATATGATGAAACTGTGCCACCTCCTGCCATCTGTAACACTGATGCAGGAACAGGGTAGCATGGTGCTGATGCACAGGGTGACTACATAGCACTGTAGTAATATTATCATGTTGTTAACAGTACAGTGTAATGATATTGTTGTGGGTATATTCGAGCATGCATGATGCATTACCTATGTTTGTCATTGCAGTTTTGTATACACCAGTGTTAATTCCCAAAGTGTACTGTCTGCACATGTGCCACATGGCTGTTGTGTGTACCTGTGCCTGTATGTGTTGGGGTGTGGACAGTACATGTGTGATGTTTGCAGCACTGAGTTGCAGGTGTATATTTGTGAACATGGTTAGAATGGAACATGACATGGTTTGACAGTATGCTTTGGGTGATACAGTTTCCAAATGTCAATGGTCTGCATTCTGGTAGTAAACACAGCTTACATAGCCTGACATTCAGTGGTCATTACATGGTGTCTCCTCAACTGATACACAGATGTAGGAACCAGGTGTCAGTGATATCCCTGCAGTACTACACTATACCAGTAGCCATTCTTACTGAGCCCCACACATCCCTGGGAACAATACTCTTTGGCATATAGCAGTCTCACGTACATGCCAACACACTACAGATATGTCCATCCATGACTGCAAATACATACAGTGGCCTACAATGCATTGTACACATGACACACCTAACCACCACAAGGGTATCATACGGACAGATACCTGTTGTCCAAGCCATGCTGTATTGCTGTAATGCAACTGTGGCATTGGCATCGGCATGTAGTTAACATAGTATTCCAACAGTACCATGTAGGTGGTAGCACCCATCATGTTGAATGGGAAATGGTGTGTACATGTGGACAAGTGTTATCTTGTCTTTACTGTGATATTCACATTTCCTAAGGTATTCTGCAGTCCCTCGGTGTATCACCTAAGCAAGAAGGTGTCTGTATGCATATTGGCAACAGTTGCCATACACCTACACTGGGTGTCCATCACTCACAGACTTTGCTGTGTTTTAACATGTCTGACATATACTCCAGACATGAACCCTCACCCACATTAATCTATAAAAGCTTTCATGGCTGTGTGTCACATAGCTGGCCTAGGACACAGATCACTGCAGTAGCCTGCATTGTCACCAACATACATGTATGGCCTAAGGTCTGGTAAGCTGCAGCACATGCTGGCAAAGGTAACAACTGTATTCATATGGGGCAGGCTTCACACATAGGAACTATTAAAGATCACAGGTACATATCTGTATGTGGCACACACATATCTGATGTGTGTATTGAAATTACTGTTATAATAATATGTCATACAATAATAAAAGCAAAACACACTGAAAAACGCACACATGGCATTCGTAGGATTCAAACCCCTACCTAACTATGTTATGATACTTGAGAGAGACGCATTAGCGCAGCACGCTATTCGCATTACTGAATGATTTCTTTCTCCTGCTGTATTTATAGGGTGCTGACATCATCAGTCTTTCCAAAGAGGAATGTACATCTTTTAGTATGTTATCCCAGTCTTCCAAAAGGCCATTCCTTTCACAGAGAATTGCATACATACACACCCGCATGCCCCCCTTACACACACACAGCGTTTGCAGGATTCAAACCCCTACCTAACTATGTTATGATACTGGAGAGAGACACAGTAGCACAGCACACTATTCACATTACTGGATGAGTTCCTTTCTCCTGCTGTATTTATAGGGTGCTGACATCATCAGTCTTTCCAAAGAAGAATTTACATCTTTAACTTTCCCTCAGTATGGGGGATAACAATATCTGTGCATTAACAGACACCTAGTTCAGGGTCACATATACACACTGGCACTGCCAGGTTATGTTCTATAGCATGCTTCCTGACCACAGGACTTGTAACACACAACACAAGTAGGGGGTGTATCCATATACATCACAGATACACACACCTCTGGGTTGGTACCACTGCACTAAGCATGGCAGGACATACATATACAACTACCATTGTGCAAAACTGCCTTTTGGTTTGGTGTGTAATTCAGACCCCCCCCCCCATAACCAGTAACCACACTTGGCTTTCCTGGGAACAGTGTAGGATATGCAGGTCTTCACACACACCATTATAGTGGTTGACTTCAGGTACACAAATATTGACTGGGGATACTACTCAGGCCCTCAACAACATCACCCTACAGCCACTATAATTTGTGAATCCATGTGCTATGGCACAACCAGTCACCACACCCACAAGGGGGAATACATATTGGACCTGATCATCACCAACATGGGGACTCTATGTTCCACACCAGAGGTAGAACCGTCATTGTTAAGATCAGACCATAAACAACTTTCACTGGACATCCATATCCCGTCCCCACCCCCAGGCAAGGAAATCACTGTAAAGAATTTCTCAAAAGCAGACTTTGCACTTGTGAAGACTGGGGTGGAATACTTCAAAGGCCCCGTGCTAGAGGATAATACAACCCAATCTGCAGAATCCTTTACAAACGCATTGTATGAGCACCTGCAGGTATGCATTGATCATGCTATCCCAAATAAAACCATGACTCCTCCAAAACAGGAGACCTGTCTGGTTGACCCCAGCCATATATAAGCTGTACAACAGAAGGAGGAAGCTACTACATAACAGAGCAATATCCCACAGACCCACATAGATCATAACCTCTCCTTTGCTAATCACATTGACAGAGTCATTGCAAAGACCTTTATATAGCCCTCCTTATCACATGGGTGTTTGCATGTAGATCATGGGAGGTCATTGTGGCCCTCTACTAGTCACTCATCAGGCCCATGTTTGACTACAATGCCCCTTTTGGGTGTACCTTACCCAACACCTGTGGCAACTACAGTGAACACAACAGTACCTCCCCAAGAGGATCATGGGCTACACACAGATGTCCTATGCAGCTCAACTAAAGGATCTCCAGCTCTACTCAGTTGCTTAACACCTACTCAGAGGTGATCAATGCCTGACGTATGCAGCCATTTCAAACCCAGAAGTAATGGACATGCTCCACCTCATAACATCCAAGACTCTTAGAGCTACACACTCCAGGAACTTAAACCTCAGCACAAAAATAAATAGGACATGCTGCAGGGACAGATTCATTACCCAGAGGCTCCCCTCACTCTGGAATTGAATCCCAATTAAAGTTAGACATAGCCCCTCGCCAACCCTCTTCCAGTGAAATACAGCCGCATGGATGGGAAATTGCAAATTCACCCCTGGGATCTCCACTGTGTCCCTGCTTGACAGAGGCATAGCAAACTAGCCTTAAAGGGTGCCTTCTGTGACCTACTTTACAGAGGCACAGTAGGCTACTCTACTGGGGAGGTGGACGCCAAATACACTCTGCCTAGGCTTATGAATTCCCTAGGGCAGACAGCCTAGTATTGAACTCTGCACCTATGTTTATGTTCGGGATGCACAATATTTGTTGCTGCCACTGTTTACAGGTTTTTATTTCCGTAGCTTTCCCAGTTTCTATGAACAACTTGTGTATCTGCGTAACATGTTCGATCATGACAGGGTTCCAGTATATTAATATATGTGTCTGTTGTCATTTAACTGTGTGCACAGGGTGGATTTCTGGATCATGGGAAGTTCCTGGCTTAACACATGCAACTGCCAGATATGTGTGACTGACTGCTATACTCAGACATGGCCTAAGTGTGTGAGCATGCCCAGTTCAGGCTTTCCATGGTTTGTTGCCTGACATATGTCTCATTTATCCAAGTGTGTGAGCATGCCCAGTGTGACCTTTCTATATGTTGTGATCTGGAGTCCACTACATTTCTGGTTGTGTGTGAACATGACCAGTATTGACATTTATACTGTGTGTGTTGGAAGTCATGTTGTGTTCTTACTGCCAGACTCCTTTGTGTTATAACTCAACAGGGATTATGCTGTGCCTGCAAGGTTTCCATATGATAGTTTGCAAAGACTTGGCAAAATTCTGTCATACTGGCTCAACACTGCAATACTGTCATGGTGTAGTGGTTCAGTACTTTTACTATAGTGCACAGTATCATGGGTTTGAGTCCCATCACTGCTTTAAATGTTCATACTGAGCAGACCAGACTGGTTAATGGCCAGTTGGGCAACTATGAGCATGTTGTATTTTGTTCAGCATTGGCCTACTTAAACCAGGCTTGTCTGACATTGCTGTGTATTAACCAACTTGGGTGGACATGGCCAAACATTACTCCACATTGGCAACAGTTGTACTAGTTGGTGTGTGTGATTCTTTTCATAGGTTTATACTAGGCTATTTGCCCTAGGCCATTTATAATCCTAGCCAGAGTGTGTTTGGCTTTCAACACACATTTTAAGTGGAATTTGCCATGACATTTTTCAAGGTTAGTATACTGTGCCTCTGTCTAACAGTGACATAGAAGTGATACCCAGGGTAAACCTACAACCTCCCATCCACTCATCAAGATTCCTCTTGAAGAGAGTCAATGAGGGACTCTGGCTAACCTGGAGTGGGGGTTTACTCAAGAGTAAGGGGAGCCTCTGGGTTATGAATCTGTCACTCCAGCATGTCCTATTTATTTCAGTCCTGATTTCAGGTCTCTTGAGCGCACAGCTTGATGGGATTCTGATTTTCCAAGGTGCAGCATGTCCATTGATTCCAGGTTGGACATGGCTTTATACATCAGACACAGATTGCCTCTGGGCAGGCGGTATGCCACTGAGTGGAGCTGCAGTTTCTTTAACCAGGCAGCGAATGGCATGTGTTTGAGCCCTTTGATCCTTCTGGTGAGGTACTTTTGTGGTCTTTCCAGCTGCTGCAGGTGTCTGATAAGGTACATCCCACAAGGGGCATTGTACTCAATTATGGGCCAGATGAGGGATGAGTTAAGAGGCACGATGACCTCCCCTGATGTAGATGTGAATACCTTCATGATTAGGTGGGCTATATGAAATGTTTTTCTAAACACTTTGGCCACGTGGTTATCAAATGAGAGATTGCTATCAGCTTGGGTCCCCAGGTCCCTTATCACTTCTTCCATACTTAATGGGTTACCACCTATGTGGTAATTTGTGGGCACTTCGTTTTTGAAAAAGGGGAGGACTATACACTGTTTTGCATTTAGCTTGAGGACATGGCTCTGGCACCAGTTGTCTGTTTCTATGAGGCCCTTTTGTAGGATGCTTATGTCAGCTGGAGGGTCGATTATGGCACCCAGTTTGCAGTCATCTGCAAACTTGTTCACCAACAGTCCTTCTGTGTTGGCCTGCACCTCTGAGAATTATATACCAAACAAGGGAGGTCCCAGGACTGAGCCTCGTGGGATGCCACTTGTAGCTGATTTGGGGTCTGACATGGCTTCAGCATTTCTGACTGTGTGGGTTCTGTCCTTGAGCCAGTTTGCAACCCATCTAGTGACATAGGGGTTAATAATGAAGCTGGTGATCTTATCTATGATTACCAAGTGGGGTACTGTATGGAAGTCTTTTGCGAGGTCCAGGTAGGCTGTGTGGACCACCTTCCCCTCGTCAATGGCCTTGGTGACTGTTTCAAATGACTCAACCAGGTTTAAGAGGCAGGATTTGCCCTTAACAAAGCCAAACTGGGTAGGATCCAGTGTCTGTAGGTCCCCAATATGTTTATTTCTGAGGTCCATGATGATCCTTTCCATAGCTTTGCAGACCAAGCTAGTCAGGCTTCTGGGGCGATAGTTTGCAGTATCCATTGAGGCATCACCTTTGTGGAAAGGGACCACTGTTGCTGTACACTGCTCTTTGGGTACATATCCTGTGGTAAGGCTGAGATTGAACAGTGGTTTTATGTTTGCATTCAATTCTTCTTGGGGTTCATGTTGGACACACCCCAGGACACCGTCTGGTCCCATTGATGGTGTGTGTTTTGCTTTGGAGAGGCTGGCTGTTACCTGAGCATCTGCGATGTCAGGGGGCCAGCACTCTGCTGGGATAGATATTTGCCCTTTTGGTGGGGAGGGGGGGGGGGTTTGCACCGAACCTGTCAGCTCAGATGTTGGCAATGTCTGTGGGTTTGGTGTATTGTTTGTCATTTTGGACTACTTCTGAGCAAATCTGGGGATTCCCACACAGGTTCTTACCATAAGTAAAGAATGCCTTGTGATTATCCTTGGTGTCCTGTACAATTTGTATCTCAAAGATGGCCTTAGATGATCTTATGTGTGGCCGTAGTTTTTCAATAATACTGATCAGAGATGCCTTCCCTTTTTGGGATTTTGATCTATCATATAGTAGCTTCCTCCTTGTATTGTATGGTTTGTTTATGGCTGGGGTCCACCGGACAGGATGCCTGGCTTTGGAGGATTGGGTCTTGGTTTTATTTGGGATTGCATGATCCATGCATTCCTGAAGGTGTTCATAGAATGCGATTATAAAGGGTTATGAGGTCTGGGCCATATTTTCCACAGGCACAGGGGCTGTGAAGGATTCCACCTCAGTTTTGAGGAGTGTGATATTTGCTTTAGTGAATAATTTTCACTGTGTTTCTCTGGCCATGGGCTGGGATCAGGATGTGAATATCCAGTGAGACTACTCTCTGGTCTGATCTTACCAGTGAGGGATACACTTCTGGTCTTGGGCATAGAGTCCCCATGTTGGTGATGATCAGGTCCAGTATGTTTTCCCCTGTTGTGGGAGTGGTAGCAAGTTGTTCCATAGCATTTTGGTTTATAAATTCTGGGAACCTTTGGGCTAGGGTGTTGGGGCTAGGGTAATGCTCCCAGTCTATGTTTGGATAGTTGAAGTCGCCCAATATAATGGTGTTTGGGGAAACCTTCATATTTTCATGTGTTCTCCAGTCGGCCAAGTATGGTTCCTGGGTTTAGGAGGATGGTCTGTAGAAGGCTATGAACTGGAAGGCTTTTTTAGCCACTGTTGGTTGCACATGGATAGTCTCTGATGCCTCATGCTGTGCCACCTACCTGGGAGTGTGGGTATCTTTGAAAAATATTGATACTCACCCTCCTTTTGTAGTTTGTTCCATGTTTTGCAGCTGTAAAGCATGGTATGAGGTGTAACCTGTTAATGCTAGGGTGCTCTTGGGAGCCTTGAACCAGGTTTCTTTTACTGCACAGATATCAACATTCTCCATGCTGAGGAGAGTTTGGAGTGCATGCATCTTGCAGTTTAGACTTCTGGCATTGAGTAGCATTATTTATAGTTTCTTATCCCTTGTGATACCTATGGAGGTGAGTTTGTGTTTTGAACCTTACCTAAAAAAGGCACTATGAGGGTGACAAGAGCCTTTGGCAATATCCAAAAGGCCACAGGTGATAGGTGAAATCCATCCCTAGTGAAGCATCATGTCTTGTCGAGCATGTCATCCCAGGCTGACAGGCATTGTATCCCCTTTCACTGACACCAATACTTAAGCCAATTGTTGTAATTGATCATCTTGTCTTCATATTGTGGCCTCATGTTTGGTGAGGGTAGGATGATACTCAAGGTCATCAAGCTCGCATATACTACATGGTGGTAAACGATGTTTAGCACTACCTTACATTGGTTAACACATGGCAATCATGCCTCAGGTGGTGCTGCAGGGCTGCCTATGTCAGATGCACATACTGCACTCCCTATACATGTTTGGAAACAGGTAGTGTCAAGTTAGGCATCCCTTTTACTATATGTGCGAGTCAGAGAGAGGTATCATTTCCAGGGTTCCTACTGAGCCAGTGTATGTGCTATGCGTTGCCTCTTTGCCAAGGCCAAGGCATACTGGGCACACCTCCTTCTGCCTACTGGGGCAGGCTCAGGTTGTTCCTCCTCCGAGTCACGGTCTGCCTGTTATGGCCTTGGCACTGTTGGGGGGATGTTTGGCCCAGGCTGATGCTGGTCCTGCTGCAGCTGTTTTTGCAGAATCATATTATGTAGCATAGCGCATACCATGACAATTTGGGTACATGTAGTTGGTGAGTATTGCAAGGCTCCACCAAATGTGTCCATGCACCGGAACCATGACTTGGGCATCCCAAACACACGCTCGATTACATTTCGTGTTTGTGCATGTGCCTCATTATGGCGTTCCTGTTCAGGTGTGTGTGCATTTCTGATGGGTGTCATCAGCCACGGCTCCAGTGCATAGCCAGCATCCCCCACTAAGTGACCATGTGGGATGTCCCCATTGGCAAATGTCTGGTACAGCTGCATCAGATGCCAGATATGGGAATCATGGTAGCTTCCAGGGCAGCCAGCACACACATTCATTATTATGCCCTGGGCATCACACATGACCTGGCAGTTGATGGAGAGGAAGCCCTTGCGGTCAGTGTAGGCCCTACCCCACTCACCAGCTGGTGCTTTGATGCGTATATGTGTGCAGTCTATTGCACCCACTACCTCAGGGTATTCTGCTATTTGCTGGAAGAGACGTATATTGCTGGACAATACCTCACGGGAATTGGGGAAATATACACGATCACCGACATATGCTGACATGGCATCCAGGAACTGGTGCAGTACCCTGGATGCTGATGCCTGTGATATCCCCATCATATCACCAGTTGGTCTCTGAAAGGTACCTGTTGCTAGTAATCTTAGGCCAACACATACCTTGGTTTCCACTGGGATGGGTTCCCCTCTGTTGGTTCTGTGTGTGAGGCATGGCCTGCACAGCTCAACAATTTGCTGCAGGAGGTCTCTGTCCACTCTATAGTGCTCCACTATCTCCAGCTCATGTAACCCCTGGTAGGTGACCCTGGGCCTGTACACTCTTCTCCATCTCCTCACTGTGGGTTTTCCGGCAGCATTAGCAATGTCACCACACTCAGCATGTTGCATATGTCGCCTTATAACAGCAATGGCAGCCCCTAACATTTTTTGTCTGAGTGTAGCTTTTTCAGTTTTCACTTCTAGTAGCTTACTCCAGTGTTGCAGTGTCTCTTGAGAGAAACAAACTGCACTGTTGTTTGCAGAGTTTTAAGTGCTGGGCTGGGCTAGTGTTCTGCCTGTGTAATTGCCTGATTCTGATTGTTTGCACCTGCTAGCTCTACTAGTATTCCCTGGTAGCTTCCTACTATTTGTTGTGCTTCCTTTTTCCTTTCTGTTTCCTCCGGGGGAGCGATGCTCATACAAGGGGAAACACACTCACAGCAGCTCACATGCATGCACACATGCTTAGACGGACTAAAACTTGCTTATTCGGGTTAAAATGCGTGCACACCAGCGCAAACATGCTTACAGGTCTTCCAACAGCCTTATACATGCTTACTCCAGCTTAAACGCATGCACTCACGCTTCCACGCGCGCACTCTGTCTTACTCGAGTTTACAGGCGCGCACACGCACCCATACCCGCTCTGCAAGAAACTTTGGTGTTATCCACAGTATACACCTTCCATTTCTTGTCTTTCCCTGGCCTACCTGTTGACACACCTCTTTCCATGATGTTTAACTGACAGCTAACACATGCCACTGTGCTCCAATGAGCTTCACTACTTTCATACATACCCCCCTTGTGATGTCACCTACCTCCTACTCTGTTCCTCCCCATATCCTACTCCTACACTTCACTGACTGTGCTCATTTGCTATGTAAAAGTGCGATTCACTATCCTAACACTCATTTACATAGGATTGCCTACTAATGCTTGGTTACATGTCTTAGACTGGGCTTCTCCCCTTAGCAACCCCTACTGGGTGACCATGTTGTCTTCAGCCTGCTATTCCCTTACATTGTCATTTAACAATTTTCATAAATTCCACGTTTGTGTCTTTTATTGTCTTATTTTTTGATTTTTATAGCACACCCCGTTTGCACGGCGCTGCGCTACACTTAAACATCGGAAATCGCCGAAAAAAATTCTTTTCATTTTAAATTTGCATCTGGGAAACTTTCCAATGTCCATTTATTTGGCCATTGGCATGCTTCTTCAACCATATGCAACCTTTATTTGGAGCTGACAAGGCTCCATTGTGCTATTTGTAGAACGGTACTCAGTTGTCAACTGAGTACATTTCTGCAGCTAACACGTCTCCTACTCGGACAGGCTTGTGCTTCCTGGATCACAAATTTACCTCATTTGCATGCCTTTCAGCTGCAAGTGAGGTAATGTGCATATCCCAGCCCTGTCCATGTAGGAGATGTTTTAGGAGCTCTCTTACATGCCCCTACAGGCTGTTCCTGGATCGCTCGTCAGACATGATGGCTGCATGGAGTCTTACTCTACTCATAGACTCCGTGCAAGCCATCGTGAATCTGGCCCTAGCTCTTTTAAAGGGAAAAAAAGATTTTTTTTCCTTAAAATTATATAACAGACATTACTTTAATTTAACATTGATGGAAACAGGCATAAAGCTATTATTTTTTTTACATTTAGATTTATACTTGCTTTATGATGGAAATGTCATAACAACATATATATATATATATATATATATATATATATATATATATATATAGTTGCAGATATAGATATAGATATAGATATATAGATAAATAGATAGCAACATCGATTGTTTGCTTGAGGCTATATACCTCGAAATGCAGTTCTGTGCAAAATGCACTCATAAATGACAGCCCAAGTATACAGATCCTTGAAACACATGCATATGTGGCTGCAAAGTTCTTAAACAAGCATACAATAGTAGATAACATAAGCATTTTAGAGGGGAGGTAAATACCCCCATGCCCCCTTATTTGTTATTATACCATGATCCCCCCAAAACGTGCACGCTGATTGGCCAGCGTGCCCATTGTAAATCGAGTTATACTAATGGAAAAAGGTCCGGTCGCCCGGACTTTTTTCCATTAGTATAACTGCTTAAACATTGCTATGTTAAATGGGTTTAACATAGCGAGACAGCTTTAAAATAAGCAACGGAGATCTCCGTTGCTTATTTTAAAGCTGTCTCGCTATGTTAAACCCATTTAACAAAGCGAGACAGTGTTTAAAAACGGAGAAAGCAAGATCTCCGTTGCTTTTTTTAGTCTCGCTATGTTAAATGAGTTTAACATAGCGAGACAGTTTTAAAATAAGCAACGGAGATGTCCGTTGCTTATTTTAAAACTGTCTCGCTATGTTAAACTCATTTAACATAGTGAGACTAAAAGCAACGGAGATCTTGCTTTCTCCGTTGCTTTTGCCCACAGCTCTGATGTACTGTGCAGGCGCGCAGTACATCAGAACTGCCGCGGATGCCAGACATCTGCGGAAGGGCAGTAAACAGGCATTATACTATGCCATTATTTAAGAAAAGTAACAGTTTCTTTTCTTAAATAATGTCATGGTATAATAGCAATAACCCACTTCTGGGTGTGGGTAATGCTAAATTTACCCATGGTTGGCTTTGTTTGGTCCCGGCCGCCTCAGGACCAAACCACGCCAACCGTGGGTAAATTTAGCATTACCCACACCCAGGCGTGGGTTATTGCTATATTATTCTCACTGTGAGGCTGTGAATATACTTTGGGGAAAGTGATTCCTAACACAGCAATTAAAAAATGTTTTACTCTTTCTTCAGAAGGCTGTGAGTTTATAGAAACTTAAAATGAAGTACATTTTGGATACTAACACATCTCTCCTGTATTTGGCTAGCAAAAACACATGAGCAATTGTCCTGAAACTCTAAGCAATTATACTCAAACAACTGTGATGCAAGCACTCTCATACTGAGCAACTGTCAGCCTGGTTAAATTTCTAATTCACATAAAAAATTATGTCTACAAAAAGATCTGAATCAATAAACATCCGTGATTTAGCATTTCTAAATCTATTGCTATATGGAATAATGGATTGTTCCTGTTTCTGTTCATCTTTCTATAATATATGAAAAGCACCTACTATTTAATTGTCAAAGAGTAATATTAATTATATAATTTTAAAAACTGATGCTTTACTTGTGAAAATATTGGCACATTTATATTCAGACTTAGTCCAGCCTACATTTTCAATTATTAATGTATTCCTTTTTTCCATGATTTATTACTGAAGTTATCAAAATGAGATGGTAGCTTTTGCAATGTTTGTCTATTCCTCTGAATTTTGTCTATCTGCAAGTGTTAAACAGCAAAGTCCTCTAGCAGTAAATTCCATGAAAATAGATAATTGCATCAAGATACACAATAATTGTGGGAAGTATAGATTAATATACTGAGAAACTGACAGTGGGATGAGAAAAGTCTTTTTCCATAATCTTTAAGTTTTAATAGTTAATACAATAAAAAGAAAAGGAAAAAAAAACACCAAATTAGCTAGAAGTTGACACTGAAATGTAGAAACAATGGTTGGAGAAACAATAAGTTTACAATCACAAAGTTTAACAACAATAACCTATATACAAACCAGAGAAAATAAAGTATATGCATGAACTTGAATTGTGAAGGATGTATACAAATGGATACAGGCAAATTAGAGGCCCAAACAAGAAAGAAATGAGTTGGAGAAGGAAGACATGGTGGGTAAGGTGACCCAAGAGGGGGTTATTGGTTAAATAGTATACCCCAGTATTCAATAAAACATGGATAAGCCTTTTGACTAAATATTAAAAATTCATGAGCTGTTGGGTATTTAATTGCCATTTGTTGAAACTCACCCCAAGTGAGTGAGGGACAATCTGTCCAATTTACTGTAATATACAGTTCAATTAGGGTAAATAGTATAACTAGAATGTGATTTTGTGGCTTTGTCAAACAAGATGGAGGTATGTGTAACACAGTAACACAGTATACCAATACAGTGTAACACAGTAAATTCCCATGAAAGGATAGATTTTTCATATCAGAAAAATACTGAGCCAGTAAACTGTGAGACAGGAATAAAATAATATTTATTAACTTATTTCCAGTATCAAAACAAACAACCAAACTGGTTGCAGCTGGTAACCAACACAGCCTTCGTCAGTGTAAAGTCAAATCCATATCAGTTTGTCTTATATACCTGCATATAAGGACATTAAGATCCATTTGTTGCTCTAAAATTGCTCATTTAATCCAGGTGGGAATAACTCACCTAATTTGACAATCCATTTCTTCTCTTTAGAATCCAGAATGGAATGTCACCCTGTTTTGTTGGATTTATTCCCTTTAACTATATAAATTACCATAAACATAAACCTGGCAGCTGTATGTGTTAGGCAATGCTTATATAATGCACTTCTAGATTTTTTTGTTTTTAATATCACTCATAGGCTCCCAAATCCTCAACCTAAGAGGATGTGATGTTTGTCCAATATAAAAAGACCCTCAGCTACATGTGGTTAAATATATTAGCCATTCACTACTACAACTGGCAAAAAAATTTACATCATAAACAATACCACATTTTTTACTGGTAAATTGTTTAGATTGGAATATTTTATTGCAATGAGTGTAATGGCCATACGGAAAGCAACCTATAAATGCCTCACCTGAAATAGTGGTTTGTATCTCCTGATAGGGAGTTCTCACATGTGAATGTTTGTAGTGACTAAAAAAAGAAGCAAGGTTTTTTACCTTTTCGGAAAGAAAATGAACACCTGTCTGGTAACATGTTTGCTAAATCCAGATCACACTGTAAAATATTCCAATGCCTATATACACTGGTGATGAGTGCATCAGAGTTCCTCCCATATGTGGTTACAAATCTAATAGGTTCTGAAGTTTGTTGTTTATGTTGTTTATACACCAAAAGATCATTCCTCTTTAATGTATTGGACCAATTGCTGGCCTGCAGAACATGTCCCATCTGTTATCCCATATACTTAAATCTATGTGTCAGATCCTGCCTATATTCCTGAAAAGTAGATTCTTGGGAACAGATCTGTCTCATTCTGATATATTGAGATTTGGGGATATTTTTAGCTAAGGGTGGAGGATGAAAGCAGGATAAATGGAGGATGGTGTTGTATTGGGGGTACTTCTGGAACACCTTCGTACTTAAAGTATTATCAGGTAGTCTGGTAATGGTGACATCAAGAAACATGATGGTATTCACATCATAATTGACTGTGAAGTGTAAACCCCATTTATTTTAATTTAAGTAGTTAATAAACTCCATCAGATATTCCATATCCATTCTCCATACCATCCAGCAATCATCCAAATATCGCATCCAAATGTCTATTTCGTTCAGGTGCATGCTATGGCTCATATCATAAATAAGTTGTTCTTCGATGAAGGCCATAAATAAATCGGCGTATATAGGGGCAAAGGATGCCCCCATAGCCGTGCCTTTAATTTGACAATAACATGTATCCTGATAGAAAAAAACATTATTGGTTAGGACATGCTCTGTCAGACCTATGAGGAATGTGTTAAACCTTGGCTGGTATAATTCAGATTTGTACAACCAATAATCAATGGCTTCCAGCTCCGCCCCATGAGGGATGTTGGTATATAAGGCACTAACATCAAGTGTACACATAAGCCATTCAGGTTCAAGCTGAGTTTCTGAAATAATTTTAAGAAATTCCATAGTATCTTGTAAATGTGGGTGTACCCCTCCATAATAGGGGCTTCAGATGTTTAGTAAGGAATATTGACAGTGGTTCAGTAATGTAGCCTCTGCCTGACACAATTGGTCTTCCAGGTGGATGAACAAGATCTTTATGTATTTTTGGCAAAAAGTAAATGTACTGATTAGTAGGATCATGAATCATAAGTTGCTGCATGACTCTGTCAGTAATGATACCTTTCTCCCTAGCTTGTAACAAGAATTCATCTATCTGCTTCTTGAATCTAAATGTGGGGTTGATAGGCATTTCCAAATAGTAACACCTATCTTGGAATTGTGTTTTAGCCTCTGTATCATATTGTTGCCAGTTCATCACTACTACAGCCCCACCTTTGTCCGCAGATAAGATGACAATATCCTTGTTGTTCTGCAATTCAACTAGTGCATCTCTTTTGATATTTGAGAGATTGTCTGGTTTGAAAGAAATTCTAGAACTATGATAATGTAGATCTTTAAGAACACTGTTCCGAAACTGGTATACTATAGGATGCATGGGAGGCATATATCTGGATTTATGATATATAAACGTATCTCTATCACCACCATCCTTAGAGTCACCAAATTTCAATTTGAGATTTAACGTTCTACAAAATGTCATTACATCATGTGCTAAAATATCTTCAGTAACCAAAAAAACAGGGATAAAAGACAGACCTTTTTTTCAGAATAGACATTTGTGCTGTTGTCAGACTAACATCAGAAATATTCAAAACATTTTCATTTATTTCTGTGTTACCAGTTTCAGAAGCCCTATTATATTGTTGATTTTTTTCTGTGTTTCCTGCCTGCTTGCTTGTATTTTGGCCTAAAGGGACTGAAGTGTATATCCTTTTGGGAGTCTGTGAATATGCTGTATGATGCATGTCTGCATCTGTATAAGAAGAGAGATCATCAGTACATGATCCCATCTCAGCTGGACGTTTCTTAAGAATGGACCTAGGTCTTTTCCATTTGGGGTTCTGGTTTGCCCATGTTCAAATCTAACCTGTTTGTTGATACTAAAAGGGTTATCACCCTGATAATCCATCTGATCTCTTTGAACGTTTGTTGGGTCAGTATTTTTCTGGTTGTAATTTACATTGATGGAGCCATGCAATTGCTTTTCTAGCAGGAAGATCCTTTTCTGATGTTACATAGATTTTGCATAGCCCATCTTTTGGAGTCTAACTCTCAGAGAATACCAAAGCTTTTAAGAACATTTGCAACTCCAGAGAATATGGAGAAGATCAGCTTTTTGTAGCTCACAGTATGGGCAAAAAGAGGAAAATGAGGGGTTACATTTATTCAGAATGGTAGGGGTGAGATATGCATTGTTAATAATCAGAAGTTGTGTATAGCTCAGTTTTTAAAAGGGATTGCCTTAGAGGTTAATTGTATAGATTGGATTATTTGGTCTTTTGAGATTGATGGATTTAATGTGGTACAGTAATTTGAAAAGAGGACCTCATTCTGATACCTAAAAAACACAATTAGCTTATATGTGTTTGAAATCATTTTCTTCTTCATTGACATTAGGTTCCAGAGAGTTTAACATGTATTTATGTATTTATCATCTCAACTAGGATTAGACAGGATTTTAGAACAGTTTCCTAATTTATCTCAATATGATGGTATAGCTCTTAGGACGATTTAGTGTGAATCTCATCTCTGAGATGGATAGGTCCCAGAAGGGGTAAAAGTCGAATATATGTTTCTCCTTTAAAAGGGGGAAGTTATTTAAGTTCAACAATGAATTATCAAGTTTTAAGTTTGGGTTGAGATATAATTGTTGCAAGGTTGCAAAGGCACTGGGTAAGTTCAATGAATCAATGAGCTTTTATAGGTTAGTTATACTTTTCTTTAGTGAAATGTGCAACTTGGAGCTTTTCAGACTCAAATTATTCAGGAAGAGGAGAGCCTTGGGATTAAAGTTAAAAGGCTTGACATAGTTATGATATAATTTTATCCAGTACGGGGACCAGGAATTCCAACTTGAGCTGTATTCAGTGATTGATATTAATCTGCTACTATTAATTTTATCGTAGTATATTCTGAAGTCAGGAAGATTTAGTCCCTCTTTATCTCCTGGGCATATCAACCCTTGGTAAGACATTTTAACTGATTTAGGAGATCATATGAATTTAGCAAGAATAGATTGCAATCTATTAAAAAAATTGTTATGCACTATCACCTGAGAGACATGAAGTTATATAGTAGCCTTGGTATAATGTTCATCTTAACAATTGCCACTATAGCTAGAAAGGGTATTTGAAGCTTGTTCCATCTGCTACAATCTTGTATGGTTAGCGAGAGACTTATGATGTTATTTTGGTAGAGTGTCTTAGTGTCTTGCTGAAAGGAGGTTCCTAAATATTTTATGGAATGTCTTATTTTGATTTTGGTCGGTCGGTGGTATAGAAAAATTAGGTCTGATGAGTTTATTGGGAAAATGGCCGATTTGTTTGTAATTGGAAAATTTCGAAAAGATGTCAACTGAGTTCAAAATTTTCAGTACATCAGAGCTTGGTAGGGTGAAATAGCGACTTAAGTCATCCGCAAATGCTGATAGAGCAAAAGGTTTAATATATAGGTTGAAAACATGTGGGGACAATGGGCACCCTTGTGTTGTTACATTCTTAATGACAATCTGAGCAGAGGTAGTCCTGTTTATGTGCAATGTGGTATAGGCATTTGTATAGATTGCCATAACAATTCGAATAAAGCTTGTGGGTAAACCAAAGTAGGGTAGTACCAAGAGCAGAAAATCTAAGTGAGTCTGTCGAAGGCTTTATAGACATCAATTACAAGAGTAAATGTGGGGTTGTGATTTTGTTAAGAAAGTTTTATCAAGTTATCTAGTGTGAGCATGTTGTCACAGGTTTGTCTGAGTTGAATTAAACCTGATTGTCTAGGTGATACAATGTTTGGGATAATGGGTTCTAGTCTGTTAGCCAGTATTGCAGTGAATATTTTTAGCATCTGTTAATCAAGGAAATGGATCTGTAAGTCCTGGGGTATTTGGGGTTGGCATTTTCTTTAAGAATAAGAATATTTTTAGAAGAGTTAAAGTGAACATCAGTGATATTATTAAATTAAATAGGTATAGTAACACTTTGGATATTTTTGGGTAGAACATCTTATAAAATTCTGAGTAAAGCTGTCTGGTCTTAGATTCTTGGACTTAAGGTTATTAATTACCATTACTAATTCTTGTTGGGTAATAGAAGTTAAGAGGCATTCTTGTTGAGTTTGGTCAATCTCTGGAAAATGTAATTGATTCAAAAATTTAATTTTCTCCTCTTTTGATGTTAAGGTTGTCCAATCACCATAGATTTGCAAGTAGAGATTTTCAAAAAGTTGAACAATTTCAGAGTTAGAACAGTATGTCTTGCCTCGGTATATTATCTCGGACATGGTAGGAGAAGTTTTATTTTGGCTTATCAGTCATACTAGGAACTTAGAGGGGATTTGCAACAATTCTGAGTAGTTGCCCACAATCTTAGCTTCATGAAAAGCCAATTGTCTGGCATTAAGCAAATGTAATTCTTTCTAAGAGCAACTATCTGACTTTCAGTCTCTTGGTTAAAATTTAATTGCAATTCTGCTTCCAGTTTGAAAATCTTTTTTATTGAGCTTTCTTTGGCTTTGTATAGTTTTTTTTATAATAGTTTGCTTTATTAATAAGGAACCCTCATATCTAAGCTTTAGTAGAGGCCCACTCAATGTCAGAGGGTATTTGGGAAATAGATGGTTCCTTCAGAAGAGCTTCCAGCATCATTTTGATCTCTCCCACAATGTCCTATTTCACTAGTAGGTTAGGATTGAGTCCAGTTATACCCCTATATTAAAAGCTGTGTTTATAGGACCAGTTAATAGTAAGTGTGATTTTTGAATGGCTGGAGAAGAATATAGGTTTATTAGAAAAGTTAATGTCTACATTCAGGAAGAATTCAGAGATTAAGAAAAAATCAATTCTAGACCAATTATGACAGTGTAAGTAAAAAGTAAATTTCTCTTTTGGTTATTTTTTTTGTTTTGGAAATTATATGGGTCAAATAATACAACATTGTTTTTTAATTCAGAAATTCCTGCAGTGGCATGGATATTATATGGCTTGTTTGAATTTGATCTATCCAATAAGGGGTCTTGGTAAGAATTCCAGTCACCCCCTAAGATTAAGTAGTGATTCTGGAAGCAAGTTACTATATTATCTAAAGACATAAAGAAATGCTGTTGTTTCATGCAGGGGGCATATAGATTTAATAAGATAATGGGTCTGTCAACATGGGGGCATCTAAAAATTATATAGCACCATCTACCCTCTGAGTCAGTGTCATAATGTAAGATACTGTCTTGAAAAGACTTCTTGACCATTATAGCTACTGCCACACTATTTGATTCTTTACCAGCTGCAGCAATTATTCTGATCCATTTCTTCCCCATGTAATGTGACCAGTGTTCATTTAGCATATGTGTTTATTGCACTAATATTATTTTTGCTTTTGATTTAAAGACAAGGTGGAAGAAGAGTTTTCTCTTTTTTATCCAATTGAATCCCCTTTACATTCCATGAGTCATTCACCCACATTATACAATATTATAAATAAGGGAAAACTGATAGAACTGAACTGAGTTAGTTAGATTTTATATGACTAAAGATAGGACCCATCAGCCCCTGTGATGGTAAATAGCACTTATCTCTTCGTCCCCTAACCCCATGCCTAATCACTAACCTACCAGGCTCAGAAGAGAAGGGAAATGTAAAATATGGAGACACACAAAGAGGAACAACAAATCAGTATAACCAGAAGTTGTCTCCAATATATATTCCTTTTATTGCAATTTTTCCCAAAATAAAAACATACATTAAGTAGAAAAAGCATAGCATAATTTACCTAAATACACTAAAAAATCTATACTTAGTTCCTAATGTTTGTTTAACTAGAAGTCAGAGGTACAGAGCTATAGGAGCGAAAGGTAGAGGAAAGGATTTAGAAGTTTAAGAAGATTACAAAGATTACAACCCCTAGAACAGAAAGTAGGCATTAAAAAGAAAAGGAGACTTTAACTAGGCACAATGCATGACAGACCATCAACATATTCATGCTTTAATAGAGAGCACAAGCAACTTTCCAAGCTTACTATTAAATATAGGCAGTAAACTTCCATCATAAAACACAAAAAAACTCCATATTCTCTTAAAATTGTGTTAAAGACATAACTATTTAGCCTTTTGGCACTTTTAGTTGATAAAACAGTTGTAAAGGTGAGTTTTACCACCATATTAACGTTACTAGGTGACTTAAATAAAATAATAATGGTCGGACAATATCACCAACACCTCAAAAATCTTTTAAGTTTTGTAATGACCAAATTAAGATTGATAGTAGCTTCCGTATCTGCATTACTGTTCTTAATATTTAAAAATGTAAAAATACGTATATAAAAGCACTTTAACTAATGAGATAATTATGGTAACAGTTTTATGGAGCTGTTGACATCAGTGGAATTGTACTCAAAACGTCAGCCACCTTCTTTTTTAACTAATAAAGCACTACCTTAGTCAGGACTATAGCTGCAGCATAAAATCAATAGATACAAAGGTGAGCTACATCATCTGGGTTTCCTAAAACAGACATTGCAAAAAAGGTGCTTCAGGACAAGAGTAGCATTAAATGCTGAAAAGTTTAATTTAGAAGTTTTTTTTATTTGGGCTGCTTTTAGTGTTAATAAAACAGTTCAGACCAAGTTCAAGTCCACATTACCTTTACGGACCTTTTCCAAAACCTTTTTCTTTTTGGATTTACTTTTCATGTATCACCACCCTCTAGCAGATTATTCTTTTGCAAATCATCTTAGTAAGAGTTGGTTAATATTCCGTTGCTCCCCACATTCCATGATTTGGATCTCCATTTGTTTCTGATCACTAAGCGTATGATCATGTTACTGTAAAAATATTTGCGAGGGCTGATGCAGGAAGATATCGCAGGGAAGAGGAAGAGTTGGGGGAAGATGATATCTGGTGCACCCATGGGAAGTAAACACACTGGGTGCAAACCCAAACCTAAAAACTTCTGAGTTCTCTGCCCTTGAAGCAACTGAGGTCACCCTGAAAAAACTCCAATCTGCCTTTTGCTGACAAGTAAATGCTAAGCCCAAGACACAAAGGAACAAAAGTAAACAGGGAAGTCATGAACAACATCAGATAGTCATCAACGGCCAGAAGTTTCACTTGCAGGTGGCTCTTTAAATGCAGACAAGAAGATGATCACTTCTTTAGCAGATGACATGGTATATTTGATTTCTTTATGCTGAAAGGATAAGGTATTTGGGTATCTCATTTGGTACTTTATCTTTTTTTGTATCAGGAAAGCACAAAAAGGGGAAAAGGTTTTGCCTTGCTTGTTTAATTTGACTTGGAAGATCCTGTGAGAAGGGAATTTTGTAACCATTCCAGGTAAGAAGACCTTTCTTTTTGGCTGCCGATAGTATCTTTAAAACATTTTGGTGATTCAAATGTTTAACTTAGACTTGTCTCGGTCTGTCTATGGTTTGGGAGATTTGGATTGCACAATTGGCTTTTTCAATAACTATTTGCTTAGCATCAGTTAGGTTTTCCAGGAGGGTACTCAAGAGTTGAACAACAGTTTCAATGAGGTTGGGGTATGTACAGTGTTCAGGAATTCCTCTGATAATAATATTACTACATCTTGATTGTACTTCCAGATCAGTCATTTTTGATTGTAAGTCCTGGATGAGTTTAGTGTTATTTTCCAACTCCTTCTGTAGTTGGCCTGACTTGGTTTCATTGGCAAAGATCTTTGTCTCCATTCTTCCCATTCTAGTTAAGGCTTGGTTTAATGATTAGCCATAGGACTGGAGTTGAGCAGACAGATCTTGTATACCTACTGTGTAGGCTGAAGAGCCATTTTCAGATCATAGAGTTTTTCCATTTAGTCCGGTTTTGCTTTATTGGAAGTTTTAATTCTTTACTGCTGTTTGCCCATTCTGTGTCTTTTAGTAATAACTTATTTTTCTGGAGATGCCAATACTGAGAATTTTGCTTTGGAAGTCAGAGTCTCCATACCTGCATCCTCATTTGACATCTTTAGCCCTTTCCTTATTCTTGAGTATTGAATAGCTGACCATTAATACCCCGTGGCTGTGGCCAGGTGATCAGGATTCATTCAATCCAGATAAATCTGCCTCTTTTTAAGATAAAGAACTACTTTTTAGTTAAGAATGCAACAATTTAGCAATGTTCTGTGCAGTTATGAAGGTTTATTTTCACTATTTAGTTGAGCTCTGTACTGATCTGCATAAAGTTTCCTGGAATTTGATCGGAGCTAAGGAATAACAGTGCCTATAGGACAGCAGTCATTTTTTTTCAAGAAAAGTCTTTTAATGATGCAAATACGTGCATTTTGATAAATACGTGATGAATATACATTTTTTTAATTTATAAATATAAGCAGGTTAAAAGATACTAATTGGCTACAATTAATGCTTATTTTAGAGGCTTGGAGACACCACTGGATAAAAGGCCATCAGTATAATGAAACCCCAGTTGTCATGTTTGAACTGCAGTTGTCAAGTTTACCAGTCAAACTGACTTATAGGTGAATAACATCAGGGCAGCTAAAATGATATAGGGTGGCACTCATAGTCATTCTATAGACATATTATGGCTATTGGCACTGTGCACGAATGACTGCAGGTCAGCCATGATTCACAGAGGCCACTTACTCTAAAATGTAATGGCCATGAATAAGCTTATGCAAATTCAGCCATAATGAGATTTAAATGCGATATGATGATAGCATATGTTAATAAAGCATTATATCACATGGTTGTGATTCATAGTGGAATTTTTCTGCTTTTCTGTGCCATCTGCAGATAAGTTATATAAAGCAAAGTCTCACCAATCCTGTCTACTTTGCAGTCCATGAAAATGCTGTCACTTGCTGCTAGCCTTGCTCTTTCTAGGTGTGAGTTGCTTGTTTTGGCTAAGACAAAACACGCTTGCCTACAGTGTCACTTAAAGACCATGAATGCAGAGATGTAGACAAAGCATAACTCATTATAACTTTAATAATCAAGAAATATCTGACAAGTTCAGAGTAGACAAGGACATTATAAGGGTCTTAGTGTGTATCTATGACCCCATAAGAGTACTGGAGGAATGTCTGGGCTTTCTATCTCTGTAGACACTAAGGTATACATACCCCTCACTATACTTGTGAAGGGCACCTTCTAGAGACAGACTATGGACACGTTGGGCATCTCACAGGTTCCTACCTTGAGGATACTGCAGCAGTCCCTTGATGTACTGTTGGCACATGTGGATCAGTACATCTATTTCCTGGTGTCACTTCAGGACCTACGCATGAGGTGGTACTCTTTTCCTGAAGTACTTGATACAGTAGATTGCACCAATGTTGCAATTAGCACCATTTGTGATCCACAGGGGAGGAGTACAGCAACAGGAAGGGCTACCATTCCAACAATTGGCAGCTAGTGTCTGATGCATGGTGGTGTGTCACGAACATCTCTGCTCAGCATCCTGGCAGTGCACATAATCTCTGTATCTGTCTCACTAGCTCACTCTACTACCTCTTCCTACATGGTAAGATGCCCAGTGGTCATCTTATTGGTAAGAGGTACTATATATACATTTCTTATATTGTATTTAAGCTGTTATTCATGGCAACATGTATTTGCGAATATTAAAACAATTTTTGTGTCCCCCACACCTTTTATCTCCCTCTTGTTTTTGTTTTTTTTTGTTTCAGGAGAGCTTGATATCCACTAGAGTCATGGATCATGATGCCAGGCAGAAATCAAGACTGATATAAGTACAGTATTTAGGGCTATCATTAATTTTATAAGGTATAATTATTTATCTTGGCTGATATTAATGCAGTATTTCAAATTAATGCATTTCAAAGAAAAAAAGTTGATTGTTATGTTTGTGTAGTACCCTGCAACATGTACAACCCCACAACACTGTAATCCCATGTAAGCAAAAGCACTTCCCATAACATTATATCCAAAATGTTTGCATAAACACTTTTCCATCATCTCAAAGTTTCCATAAGCACATCTCATATACTTTGAAATAAAACATGAATAATGACTCCACATATTCTCTTTTGCTTTGACATTTATAAAAGTAGAATAAAGACTCCACACATTTTCTTTTGCTTCAACACTTACAAAAATAGAACTGTTTTAAAGTAAAAAATTTAATACAGTTTAACCTGATGTCTGATTTGTATTTTCTTCTTTGACTCTCCCCACCCCTTTGTTTTCTCTGTTTTTGTGATTCTATTTATGCATTCATTCGTCCATTATTATTTTATTTCTCTCCCATTTTTGTTCATTTTTCTATGAATACAAAATCCCTTGGATCAACCAAGGCACGTACCTCTCAGGCTAGGAAATGCTTACTTACTACCCATCTGGGGATGTCCTCACAGGGTTGTGGCAGTGCAGCAATCCTACAGGCACACCAGCACATGGCAGCCTGGAAAGCCTCACAGAATGGGGGATTTGGAATTTGGTTAAGGATGTGCTTAAAGAGATAGCTTTATGGAGGTTTTGGCCAGATGATGCTTTGCTAAAGTGTGTAGAAGGCATGCTGTCCCTGCTGGTGCTGACCACAGCACCACCACGGGTCCCTGCCCCCGCAACATTAGTGTCATTCATTGGCCAACATTTTGACAGTGGAAATGTTACAGGCTCTGCGGGCTGGGACTACTGCAGGTACTTCAGACCTTCTTCCCTTATCCTTCCACCTATACCATCTTATCTATTTCCCACCCACACTACCCTCTCATATAAAAAGCATTTGAAAAACATGGGGGGTTATCCCCTGACAAAATCACTGTGTCCCTCATATCCCACCTACTTTAGCTTAACCCTATTGATATGTTCCCTTCTATCTTCCCCTCTTTGTTGTGTCTCCCCTTTTTCAAACTTTCATATCTCACCTTTTCTATTTCTTAATGGATCTATCAGGGTGTCCACATAAGGATACCCCAATCTAACACATATTAAACCCTTTTTTTTTAAAATATAAGTAATAAAAGCAACACAGTCCACAGATTGCCTCATGTCTTTTTAACTTGACTGCCTATAGCATCTATCACTAATATCGGAATACGTCCAAAATACTGCAAAGTAATGCAAGCCTTATGTTTTTCATGTAGTTCTTTGCATCAGCTTAACCCTTGACATTAGGTACTTTACACTTTTGACATAAGTGGATGTATTCTTCAAAATACCTTCACTTTTCCTTATTTGTCACAAATGCACTGTGCTTAGCTTATTTAGATATAAGCATATGTGTGTTTCTTGTTCTTAATTGCTATGCACTTGCAAAATACAGACTATGAATACCACCCACAGTCATGTGAAGAGAGGAACATGTACCATCACCACCCTAACACACAGATATAGTTGGTAAGAGATTATGAAATTATTTGTATGGCTGACCTACGATAAAGTGATTCAACAAAATTATAAACCTGTTCTTAATTTCTGAAACACATGCTTATATTAGTTTGCATTTACTCTGCACGTTTAAGATAACCATTGCTTTTCACTAGATCATTATGATACCTTTTTGTTGCTTATATCTAAAACTCTATTCAACACCAATTGCTAATTTAGCCAAAAACACTTCTGGTAAAGACGAAAAATTGATCTGACATTTGTCATGAGGTTAATTACTAAAATTCAGTTATCGACAATCTGGTGTGAAAGTGAAAACAATACAATAATCAGACTAAATCTAAGTTTGATGTGAGCAGTATATTTCAGTTTCAAGAACTAGGTGGCTAGCTTTTAAGGGCTCTTAGACTAGTAATCTCCTATGAACCTGTGGATGATAATAAATGTGCTTTTACTATATGTAATTATCTTCCTTGTCAATGATTTACTGAGTGGCCAAAGATTTTTCTATCAGAAAATCTCAGTTTATATCTAAATACAGGTGCATCGAAAGTCTCTTTGCCTGGGGTATCTCTGTGATATAAATACACAGAGAAGATTAACCAGTTTAACCATTAGAGTAATGACATTTTTGATAAATAATGCATGTGTTGATAAGGTTTTATGTTGTAAAGAAAACCAAAAAGAAAATTAAGACATGAATCTCACTGATGTTTATTATTTAACAGGATTTGCTGAAAACATCAAAGTCTCCATATATTGAACATAGCTCTGCAGCCACCATATATTATGCATTTCCTTTGAGCACGCTAGAAAACACAAGACAGTATTTAAATAATGTCCCTAATCTGAAGGTAAACAACTAGAAATATGAGCAAGTTTATGACAAAAGAAGCCCATCTGTTTCACTAGCTGGTGGATCCATTTGAAATGAACACTGACGTTATTTCATTGGTACATGCTGCTGTGTTGCGTTCCCCGCTGGCTGCCTAGCTGAGTTACTGTATCTCTTAACTTTGTGTTATACCAAATCCAATTACATTTTATGGCTGCATAAATGTGGATTTCAAGAATATTTTGTTCCCTTAAGCTGAGATAGGCCAGTATTAACAAGAATGATATGATATCTCTGTATGGGGGAAGACTGTTTTACAATAGTATAAAAAAACATAGGGACTTAAAACTACATATCAAAAAAGAAAAGAGAAAAAAGATGGTTGTAATAAATACATATAAATAACTCTCAGAAGTACAAAGCTGTAACAGAAATGTTCACAAAAATGCTGCTCAGCGACTATGCTGCCATCATATTAAATTTGATTAAGAAGACAGTATATATGAAATAGTGGAATTGTTCATAATTAGGGCCAGTGAAAACAAAAGCATCGGTAATGAGTTCAGAAACTCATGATAAGCAATACATAATTCCTGATGAAAATGATTGGATTGACAGATTATATAGATACAAGTTGAATTCAGTAGCAGAGCCATTGAAAAACAACACCTGCATTTTTCTCATATTTTCTACAATGTTCATCTTGTTGTCCACTCAAAATCCACATTTTTGTATTTAATAACATTATATTTATGAACAAAGTGCTAAAACTATTTACATATTCAAGTAAATCTAATAAAGGATTGCAAAAGTTTAACAAAATGCTGTAGTATATGATAAAGAAAGCCAGGGTAAGTCTTCTCCCAAATGATTTAAAATATTCAAGGCTTCATCATTCAGACTATGTGTTAGAGCTTTATCACACAAATCCTGAATTAAAACATGCAGACAGAAATCTTTTCAACTACAAGGAAAGTTAAGCAATAGCTGTGAGAATAGGTGAAACCATCCCCATTTCACACAGATGAGGCAATGACCTGAAAGTTTTGTTTTCTGTGGCTGAATTTCCCTTCTACTGATGATTCATCCTAAATGTCAGTTTAAATATTTGAAAAGTTTAAATGACTTGACTATTTAAAATGTTGAGTATGTCGAAGTTGTTAAATTCAGAGACTGCATGCAAGTTTAAGTGATATAACTTCATGCTTATACTATAGAAAACAAATGCACATTGGTAACTTTATTAGTGACTATTTTCATGATGGTTGTGCCCTTTATTGCAACTTGTTTTGAGAATACATTTTGCCTCTGTGCGTGCCAAAAATGAAGACTTGCCTGCTTCAAACATATTCTGTCCAAGGTGCTGTCATCCCGTCAGCCATGAGTGTGCTGTGTGCTCTCAATGGCATGCTGGCAATGAGAGTTTTTTTCCATTTTAATGCCCTAAGCCACCCGTGTTGGTGATGTGAGTACTTGAATCACTTCAAGAGTTTCATATACCCCCTAGTGTGTTCAAGCATGAGGTACATATGCATTGGCAGGGTCTGAAGTTTCACTGACTTGCGTGACAATGTTAATGACTTCTTGGCACAGGCTCTCCACATCTTTAACATGCATCTGCTCTTTAGACATGGTCCTGTCATCAAGACATTGATTTGAGCTGGATGTGAACCACCATCACACCCCCCAGGATAGAAACCCTGTTCTCCCTGCATGTGACATCAGGTTGAGTTGCTTGGGCTGTAGTCAAGCATTTCAGTGTAACCAGCACAAGTTCTATCACAGTTTTTTGCAACTTACACTCTTTGTGTTTAACAGGTTTTGGAATTAAATCTTATTGCTCAATGTACTATCATGGGGGAGGGAGGTTTGCTAGTTGGTTTGTAAATATGTTTTACAGCAAAATAGGCACAAGTTGTTTGACTTTTATAATAATCTGTTTACGAATGAATGCCTAAATGAATATCTAATATATATACATTCACATTGCACTACTTTTGATGTGTGTAGGCCTTGGAGATGTATTGCATAAAGCATAATCCACAATGCATGTAAGGAAAGGTCAAACTGAAAGTATCTACCCATGACAGCAAATCTGTTTAGCAATCTGTATGATTAATATAAGTTGTAGCACAACATTTAACAAATTATTAGATGGTAGAGAAGTTGGGTACTGAAACCAGAATTTACTTACAAATTTTGCAAAACATTTATGTGATAAAGCACAGAAAAATGGCAGTGTTGCTTAGCTAGTCACCATTGCCAGATAATTTTATTTTCATATTTGCTGTAAAGTGACTCTCACAACTGAGATGCTTATGGATTTGCAAAAAAAGTGTTATTATTAAATGCATTAATTTGCATTTTGTTCCTTCCTGAATAACTTGAAAGAACCCATATCAGCCCATATCATTGCAAGAGCCAAACTCAAGTGTATGGAAAAATAATACAATAAATTAGTCACTGCCGGCAGGACTGGAAAAGATCTATTTATGGCTATAACAGAAATGTTTGCTCTACCATGACTTCATCACCAATTGTCCTATAACACAGAAGAACTGCTGTGGAGTCCAAACATATTAGCATAGATAACAGTTTTAATTTTACCACATCCCTTATCAAGCAAATCCTGTTATTATCAGCCCTCTCTGCATACAGACAACCGTACTTAAACACATATACTAACATGTGTACATATGCAACACTTTTGCATAAAAGCCATACTAAGCTAAGATTTAGTGGAGAATAGATTTTTCTCTAACTTGTTTGGGGATAGTAAAATACTTTTGTAACATGAACCAAGAGACAGGTTCTGCAGAGAGAATAATTAAACTGCTGCTAAAGAAAGTGAATGATTATTAATCAAATAAGTCCTTAATTAAATAGATGATTATATTTTGAGCTGAACTTTTCATCAAGTTATTGATATGATTACATATATGAATTTCTGTTCAGTAAAAAAAAGTGATTGGGGTCCTTTCTGACTTTACATTTTGTATCTCTGCTGTTTCATGGCCCATCACAAGAATACTGATTCATACTCATAAGTCAACTACCTAAGCTCTTTGGAAAGACTCCACACTGCATTTATGCTACGGTGGTATGCGGCATCAGATTTCTGAGGGATTACACAAAAACGAATAGTTATAGAGATCTGTATTAAAATATAAATACACATTTGTATATATGTTGAAACATATTAAACTAAACCATGAAGAGAATGCATATAAAAAAACAATACTTTGCTGCTATCTAGTGACCTAAAAGTTCATTACATTAACTAATATATAACATCAAAAATCAAAGTGTCAAACTGTCTAAAACCATGGAGTGGTCAATACCTATATGTTAAAAAAATCTGACTTATTAAAATATTAAAAATCTAACATTAAAACATTAAAAAATTCCTGAGGGATATGTTAGGTTTAAATACTTATCTACAAAATGAATGAATGAATAAATACATACAGAGATTCCTTAGTAGGGTGCTAGGTCGCCCTATAATTTAGCTGCTCTTAATTTCAATACAGGTGCAAGGGAGACCATCTCATTAAGCCCTGGACATTTATTTGCCTCAAGGACCAACTGTCAGTACACTTCTCGATATTCAATTTGTGTCTCCCATGGTCCCCCACGAATATCCATCTGGATTTCCTGTAGCACAAAAAATACAAAACTAGTCTCTTTGCATGTTATAGTATGTTTATATAGGGCATTTCTATCATTACCCTTTTTAATGTCATAACTGTGCTCATCTATTCTTCTTTTTAAGCACCTTCCGGTCTTTCCTACATAAAAACTGTCAAATTTTCCACATAGGGCCAAATATACTAGCCCTTTAGAGTCACAGTTAGAATAACATTTTGCACTAATGCATCTATTTCTACTAGGGATATAAACATCTGATTTGTTAATAATAAAAGGGCATTGTGGACAAGCACCACATTTATATGTCCCTACTCTTCTAGATCTTTTTTCTATGCCCTTCTTCTCCAAAATATTTTTAATACTTTTACCCTTCCTGAATACAAATTGTAGGGGGTAGTTCAGTTCAATATTCAAGCCCAATAGTTTGCTAAACTTATCCCATTCCTCCTTCAAAATCATAGTAATGGTTCCTGCATCTCCACTATAATCCATTACAAAAATATTTTCCACCCTATCATTACTATCAATCACCTGTTGGTTGCCCCCTGTCCCACTATTCTCTGTTCCTAAAATAGGTGCAAATCTATTATTTCTATTTTCTAGGACTTCAGTAAAAATTCATTAATAATTTTCTCAGGGTATCTCCTATCAAGGAACATACTGTTCAACAGTTCACCTTCTTGCATAAAATCTTCCTCCTCTGATGTCATTCTACTACCCCTAACATATTGACCTTTCACAATGCTCCTTTTTTTTTGTGTAAATGGATGGGAGCTCTGAAAATGTAGAAAGGAATTGCAGTAGGTAGCTTTTCTGTGCACCTTTGAAGTGAACCTATTACTGTCATAGTCCATCCCTATATTCACATCCAGGTAATCGATAGAACCCTTTCCTATTTTATAGGTGAACCTTAAAAATTCTGTACTGTTATTAATGTAGTTCAAGAATTCACTAAAGTTTTCCTCACTATCTAGCCAGAAGAGGCAAATATCATCCAAAAATCATTGATAAAGAACCCAACAGTCCTTGTACACAGAATTAAAAATGAATTTCTTCTCCCACCAGGCTAGCACTAAATTTGCAAAGCTTGGGGCACACATGGCACCCATTGCCACTCCAACCACCTGGTGAAAGAATTCTGCCTCAAAATAAATAAAATGATGTTTTAAAACCAGTTCCATTAAGGTTAAAATCAAATAAATATCTCTCTCACTAAAATCTTCGTTGTCCCTTAAATTTTCTTCTAAAAATTCCAAGCCTTCTTTATGTGGGATGGAAATGAAGAGGTCAACAACATCTGTTGTAATAAATAACATACTGTACTTCGAGTACATTGAGTGTTCGTGCTTTAGTGCATTTGCTCTTTATGTGTCAGCCAAGAGGTGTTCGATGAAACACCTCTTCGGTCTATTAATATAGACCCAATATAATCAAATGCTTCCTGAAAATCTGCTGGTAGGACTCCTGTCTTACTCTGTACCATTTGTTCCTTCATTTGAATATTTAACCACAGTTAGATTATATCTTGGTCACCCACTCTATCCTTAATTAAACCTTGATGGGTCAATGAAATATAGCCCAGCAAAATCTTCTCTAGGCATTTCACCAAGATTTTAGCAAATAAATTATCCTCCAAATGCAACATAGATACTGGGTTGTAATTATCTATTCTATTTTTATCCTTGCCCAGCTCTGGTATAAATATTGCCATAGCTATATTCACCTACTTTGGAAACTGTTCAAGCATTTCAGCCTAGACTGCATACTCCAACTGGGGCTCTGTCATAAGCTCCCCAAATGTTCTATAAAAATCCAAGGTCAGACTGTCCAGTTAGTGCTGCTTTTACCCTAGACAGATCCTTCACTGCCTCCTTAATTTCTATCAATGAAATATCCCCCTTGAACCTCTGCACATTCACCTTGGCCAGATTTTATTATTCAGTGTTGCTAAAAATGAATAGCATTCCTCATAGGGAACTGGCTCAGCTTCCAAATAAACAAGGCCATATTTTTGATAAAATAGATTGTTGATCTCCTGCCTATCTGTGAAAATCCTTCATGTAGTACCATACACTCCAATCACTATTAGATCAGATGC
Organism: Protopterus annectens; assembly: GCF_019279795.1. Taxonomy (NCBI): domain Eukaryota; kingdom Metazoa; phylum Chordata; order Ceratodontiformes; family Protopteridae; genus Protopterus; species Protopterus annectens. Next base: position 1,694,897,905 of record NC_056733.1, on the reverse strand, counting down.
CCTGTCCTGTAATCTTCTAGCAAACACTTATTAGGGGACGTAAGGCACTTCGCCCAGAAAAAGGTTTTGCATCTCTCCCATCCTTCCTGAATCTTGTGCATCTCTTTCAACTTCAACAAATATTTTATAGCTTTAGTTTGTGCCCATAACCCCTTGTCAATGTCACCCAATGTGTTCTACTTAACCATCATCTCTTTAAGCTTGAATTCATACCTGGAGTAATCATTTGTGAGGATTACAATTAAGCTCTAACAAAGCTCTGACATAAATGTGTAGAAATGAACTTAAAGGCCAGCTACTGCTCACTGGACACCTGCTTCTGTGACATCCTCTTATCCTGATACATGGCAATAATTGAAAAAAATCACTTCTCTGTGACCCGCAGTGGTGGTGCTGCAGTAGCGTTATCACCTCACAGTAAGATGCTGTCCGGTTCAATTCTCAGTTAGAGCGTCTTCTGCGTGGAGACATGCGTGAATGGGCGTACCTACATTGAAGGTTGTGCATCAGGGCTGGTAACTCAGCATGTAAAAATCAACTACCAATCATTAGCGGACTGGAGTTCCACTGTGGCGACCCCTAACCAGGAAAAGCCAAAAGACACAACAACTTCTCTAACTTATATCTCTCAAATATAAGTTGTCAGATTTCCAAAAGTACCTAGTTTGGACCTCCTTACCCAACCTGAAGTCCAAATAAAACATAGAATGCTCTGATAAGGTGACTGGGAGTAACTCACCCACTAAGTAGACCAGGATGCAAGCACTTGGAGACTAATACCATATCTATTTTACTTGTCCATCTTGCCCCAGTAGCATAAAAAGTATAATCCTTAGAGTCCAGTTGTAAAACATGCCATGTATCCACCATATATCATTTATCCATAAACAGTTTCAACACCTTAGTCTTACGTGGGTACCTTACTACTCATATTGAGAGCTTGTCTAATCACAGATTCACAGTAGCATTAAAATCATCACCTGGAAATACAGCCAACCCCCTCCCATTTGAATACATCCCAAAAAATTCATCCCAAGCAGCTGTATTGTGATCAGTTTGGACTATGATAACAGCCCAACACTGGATTCCTCATGCTGCAGTCCATCAACAACACAATTCATCTTCATCCCTTTCCACCTTGCTCCAGTCAAGTACACAAATTAAGGAGGAATGGAGTAATATACAGATCCCTCTCTTTGGAGAAGTACATTTACTATAAAGAAATCTTTTCTCTTCACCAACTCTCCAGATAAGTGCAGTTCATCACGATTTGTTCTCCTAAATGAAGACCAACTTTACTGAATGTCTGCAAAGCAAAAATACCAATGCTCTGGCCTTAACCAGGGAATTTAAACTCGTAACATTAAGGGTAGCACATCATGTCATCTTATCCCTCAATATCACCTGGGTTCTTAAACGTCTATCCTTCCTATTGCCCTGCAGATTGGTTAACCACCCTCATGTCATTACCATTGTTTCTAATATCAGTATTGCTGTCCATTCAGTCAATACATAACTCTTAACTGGGTTAGAAAATGGAAAATAAAAAAAACTTTAAAAATGCAACTACCAGCAATTACCATGACATAGCACAATGAGCTGATAAGCTCCCATAAGCTAAAATCAACCCCCCCCCCCATGCAATGGATGATCCTCATCATTCATTAAAATATCCATGAGTCCACCAGATGCTTGGTGCAAAAAAAAAGTCATAAAGGCTAGTTTGGGAGAGACCAACAAAGATCCTGCATGAATTAGTCAACATTTTGATGATAAAAAGAAAGAAAGAAACAAACAAACAAAAAACACTACAAGTCCTTAGAACAGGAGCCAGAATTTGATGGCAATTAGGTATCCTCAATCTCCCTTATGTCCTCCAAAGTAAGTTTTATTTCATCACAATTCCTTGCCATTGCCTTTCTTGCCTTGTAGTGATTTATAAAGGGTAGTAGACATATGTATTTCCCATTTCTTATAGCCCAGTTGATTTCCTCTATTTTATTAGACTGCCTTTGCAAATGCCTTTCTATGAGATTCCATCTAGTCCTGGAGGAATGCATGCACATCCGCAGACAACTGGAAAGAGAATTACTGAATGCCTCTAACTAGAATTGATGTGGCTGGATACCTTAAAGACACTCCAAATCTAAGGTCCCTCCATGCTGTAAATAAGTTGCCATGGCTTTCATCTTAGTAAGAAAGGACATAATAATCAGGCACAATATTCACTGAATATTCTCCCAGGATAATATTAGACTCCCACTCTCCAGCCACCTGCAGAATTCTCTCTATGTCAATATAGTCTAAGCATATGAAAATAAAGTGTCTATAATGCATGGAATTAGGCTGCCAGAGAACCACTTTGTGGGCCCTTTCAATAATGGGGTGAGGAGCTTACCTCCTTCTTGAACTGCAAAGCACTCACTCCTTGCCATACCTATCAACCTGGAAACATCAAAAATCTGCAAAAAGGTCCATAAAAAGTATTTACAACTGGCCAAAAATCTGGATGCTTATTAACATAACATTTGCATATATAATTGTGTAGCCCCACCCACTCCAATGGAATTGTGGAATGTCAGCATTCAAATGCAAATTGAAAATCCAACAGCATATTAAATAACACAAACTATAACCAGATGAGGGAGCCCACTATGCATGCTTTAAGGAAGTGAGGTGCAGAGCTACTTACTGGCAAAGTCCCAAGTGAAAATGACAAGCGACAAGTTTGATCAGCCCATTGTATGTATCGCCTGTGCCACTTAGTGGATAATGCATGAGTATTTAGGGGCCTCAACCTGTTAACTCAATCAGAATAAAAGGCAAAAACAGTAGAAATAATTTTTAACACTCTTACTATTTAATCAAAACAGACACAAGTTCAGAATTTAAACAATCTGTATCCTTGTATAAGAAAATTTGAGTGGATTTGCCATTTTTCTACCAAAACACTGATTCATCATAACTCATATTTCAACTAGTGTTTATTAAACAGACATTTTAACTATTTGATCTGTAATTTGATTCTATCTTAATTATGTTTATATAAAGTACACTAAAAATCATATAGAAATGACTACGACAGGAAATTACACTTAACCACAGATATCATTCACAGAATGTATACTAATAAAAATCAGAATGTTAATTTTTACTCGTAAATTACAGCCCACAATAATATATTTGCATTTTTGTAAAACACATCCTTTCTCCAAAAATAAAGTTATTTAGATGTACTGCTTACCATTACTTGCTCTCGGTAATCACAAAAATCTGCATATTTAGAAGAGGTAGGACAAAACCGTAAAGATGAACTAAATAAAAATGGACAAGTATAATTTTAAAATATAAATGTAAACATATGAGGATCAAAGTGCCTGTTGTTTTCTAACCAACGGCAAGTTTCAAGGCAAAACTAGTAAAATATAATACATGACAACTGAAGAATTTAAAGTCATACATGGTAATCTACAAAATCAGTTTTTAACTGTAGCAGAATGGTAGAATTTCAGCTCACAACAACCTATATACCCACTTTTAACTTTGAGTGTAATTTTCTTCTGGCATTACCACATTTTAACAGTACAGCATCAGAGGCACACTTTTTTTTAAAGGGGAACTGTCAAAATAAGGAATGTACTTTAAAATTAATGACAGGTGGACAGTTACAATTGTGTAACCGTTTAAAACATTACCTGCAAAACAACAAGGACATATATTTGAAGCACACAAATGCTCCTCAAAATACACTAACTCGGACATATAATGTAACTAAAAGATTCTCACCTGTTTTTCAGATGCATAAACAGTGATACACCTGGCTGGCTGTATGCCCCTTTTTTTGACTTACTTCCATTATAATATATCAGCTCAACAAAATATACAACTGCACAATGGCTAACAACCAATGAGGACCTACAACAGTCTGTAACCCAACTGTGACAAGTTTTCTAAAAGTCACAGGCAAACTTCTCAAAGTAGCCATTTCCACGGAAGTCCTTTGAAGTTTCTTGTTGGAACATTCTACCAGCACGAAGCAGCTGACAATATATCAAATCTTATCAGGATCAGATGAATCCCATAACCTACTCTGCACAAAATGAGAAGTGATGCATAAATGAATAATTGAAGAAAGACTGTAAAATGGGACCAAGAACGATCTCAGTAACAGCAGCTAGCACATTACAGATGTAGTGCACAAGTTAAATGAGCAAAATACAAGGACGGTGATTCATGTATCAGAAATAATATTAAAGTAACTGGGCAGGTGCCAAGCTGTAAGATAATTGCCAAATCAACAAAAGAAAATACACCCACCTTACTCTACACAGATGTCTAATATATGGGCATTCTGACAGAGTAAAAGTATAAATGAATATAATAACAGAGATAAAACAACTGGAATTTGGATCTTTAGAAAAGGGAAGGAGCAAACTACATAGGAAAAATGGGAATTGTGGAAAAAATGTATGCAGAGAAGGAATGAGGTTTAAAAGAAGGCAAGATTTGCATAAACTGTATTGGATAACTGACAATGACTGGTTAGATTATAAGTGATGTATAATGTTTGCAACTACAGTTGTTTGCAACTAAAGTGGTGTCAATGTTTGTTTTTCATTTATATAAATGTATGATTGCCAATGTCATATGTGATAATTTAATAAAGACTTTTTTTGTTAAAAAAAGGATAAATAAAATGCAGAGGCAGATATTTATTATCTAACATTCATACATCCCTGGTCCGGTGCAGAAATAAGTTATACCTCAAAACACTTGAATGTCTATCTACTAGCACAGACTAAATCATTTTAATTACTTCTCAGACAAATAAGGGCACAGGACTGACAGTCATATCCCATTTAATATTATTTAATACTTCAACAATTCCAATCTATAAATGGAGGCTTAGACAGACTCCACATTGCCTGCAAGCTGAATAAATTTCCACTACCATTATCTCAAAACTAAAATTACTTATGCAATCTACTCTAATACACCTATAAATGGTCTAAATATGAAATATTTTTTTACTCTTAAGACATCACGGGTTCAGAGTTTTGCTTTTGCAAAATATGTACTTTGTCATAAAATACACTTTAATCTTTAAATTGAGGGTAGAAACTAATATGTTCTTCAAGTACATTGTTGTTTAGTAACAAGTATTGCAACGTGGGAAAATAGATGTGATTTTGGTGATAAAACACTCCACATGCAAACCAAAACCAAATTTATACCACTTCCATTACAAATAGGGCAACATTTATGCACAAAACCGCACGTCTCTAAAAAGTTGTGTTTAACACAAACACAACTACTGAAATCAAAGTCACAATACACAAGACCAAATAACCATCCCTTTTGCAGAAGGGCAGAGAGCCACACCACATCAGTATGCCCGACCTTATCAGAAGGGCAGAGAGCCACACCACGTCAGTATGCCCAACCTTATCAGAAGGGCAGAGAGCCACACCTCTTCAAACAGAAATCTGCTAGTTTATAATAAAAATGCACTCTAGCAAGACAATTAATCCACAGGTTACTGATAAACTATAATTATAGCAACTGTATGCAAAGGGGTATATTAACAAGAACAAAGGCAATAAGGTCCGCTTCCCAGGTAGTGGGCATTGCGTCCTCCAAGGTGCCTTACCAAATCTCTTAGCTGTCAGATACATTGGGCTGAGGTGCTGCTCATGCTGCCATTCTGCACAACCACAGTGTTTTCTTCCCAAAACACCTAATGACCTCCAAAACAAACATAATAAGAAAAATACACTTTATAATCCAACAGCCCATGGCAAAACAAAAAAAAATGTAAAAACTGACTTAAACTGCACATTAAAAATAACTCAAAATTCAGTGTAATAGTACCTACCCCTTCACTATTATCAAGAATTACCGTTCTTTAAAACGTCCAACACCCACACTCAGATCTTCCCATTTTAGTCAGGCAGACCAATCCATAGCAAGTTGCAGTGTGGTGCTGCCACTGAATCAACCATACTTAGGAGTGAAATTACAAGATGAAAATGTAACACACTTACTATATTAAACATTTAAATCAGTGCCACTTTTATGCATTATCATTATATTTTTCCTAAACCATTATTTATTAGAATACTTTCTCAGAATACATGGAGAACTAAGAAAGCCTAAATTCATTCCTTTCAGACTTGGTACAGTCCCAAATTACCAGTATAAAAACTAGTAAGAGGAAGCAACTACAGAGCTTGAATAAGTCATCAGCTGGTGTGATTACTAAAAAGTGGGCATAATCTTCAGTCATTAGGCCATGGTGTTGAATAAATTCTGTCTGCAGTAATTGTCCCTGGCAGTCAAAAGCATGTGTTAGGAGTTTAAGAGTATTCAGCTAGCAACTAAGAAAGCACATTGATTTATTCAGCAAACTAAGAAAGTTCGCTACACTCTCCCCAAGGCATTGTGTTTTCTGTTCCTCAATATGTTGTAACTGAGGCAGAGATCAAAACTGATCTTATTCAAAGTGCTTATGTTTCATTCTCCCACACTTTTGACTTTGGAGGTCAGTTATTCCTATACTGTCCAGATAGAGATTTTGCTTTTCACGTGTCTAATCACTGTTGTGATACAGCAATGCTCCATGAGTAAAGTGAACCCGTGACAGACATCCCACCTGCGACCACAGTAGTTGTGATAGTATACTGTTACTGGGGGGAGTAACTGGAAAAAGCAACATTCTTACTGCTACTACATTCAAATCAAAAAAGTCAATTAAGCCTGGAAGATTACTTGCATTGTTTTTAATGCATAAGTAACACCTTATTCAATAAAAAAATCTGTACATTCATTAGTATATCATTACCTGTAACACTAAGGAGAATGGATAATAACTTCAATTTAGTGTTGGTTTGTGGAACTGTAGCTCACAACTAAGAAACAAAAAAAAACAAAATTGGGATTTGAAGGGGCCACTCAGGAATTTGTGGCTCCCTATTATTTTGACCCCAAACCGGTAAATACAGAGGAATTCTGTACAGTTGAGAGGTATGCCTATCCATACTAATAAAACTAGCACACCACCCCATCCTTCTCACACTTGACGTCCAAAAACATTTGAATAATGTCATTATCAACTTCAACAGCATTTTAAACCAAATTAAAGAGCTAAATACCTGGATGTCATAGTATAACCCTGATATTCTTGCCATCACAGAAACCTGGCTTAACATTAAAGATTCTGAACTACTGCCTATAGTATTACTAGATCTGAGAGGCCCCACAAGAAAGCAGGAGGGCTAGCCTTGACCAAGTTCATGCAGTCTTTCTCCCTATTCACACAACATCCCGAAGTTCTGAAATGCCAAAATACTACTGTTTCTTCTTCTTCTTCTTTCAGCTTTTCCCAGTTAGGGGTCACCACAGTGGATCACCTGTTTGCTCATGATTGGCAGTGGAGTTTTATGGTGTCGAGTTGCCAGCCCAGCACCCAGCCTTCCACAGAAGGCACACACATGCACACACTCACATCTAGGGCCAATTTAGTGTCCAATCCACCTACAGCATGTCTTTGGGATGTGGGAGAAAAGTGGAGCACCCGGAGGAAACCCATGCGAAATGCCAAAATACTATCATTGCTAAATCTTAACAATAAAAATGGCTATGATTTGTTACAGCCTGTATCTGCCCTGGAAAAATATAACAACTTTAGAAGAAATCCTGTCATAGACAACTAATTTGTAGCTTATGAAAAAGTCAAAAGTCATACCAAGAGATGTAAATATTGATTAGCAAAACCTTACATCAGACTTTCTCTCAGCTAGTTTAACTTTTATGGTTACATACAACATATCAAAACACTTGATTTAATAATACCAATGGTAAAGGTGCAATTCTAGACTAGATAGTGATCTCCCATAGTGGTAAATTTATAACCTCTGTAACCTATCCAAACTTACTTAGTGACCTCCTTCCAACTTATACCCATCGAAATACCATCCACCAACCTAGCATTCACCAACTTAAAACAACCCCATGCCTTTCTAAATTCAATTTAGACTCCTTCAACAGTACATTGAACGTCTTTAATTGGTCTGTCCTAAAAACTCTTCCACTCAGCAAGGTTGTCAATACTTCTAATACCTTATTCTTAAATAGAACAGCCACGCCCCTCTCTGCAAAAAAAAAAAAAAAAAAAAAGGAGTGAAAATTAACCATGCACTATGGTTTACTATCCAGACAAAAGCTACAATGTCTATCTCAGATAAAGCTTGGAAAGAATGTCTTAAACGTAAAACTCCCTTTAACCTGCAACTTTATAAAGTATGCAATCTGAGTAAAATACAAGTTAAGACAGACTAAAAAAAACAATATTATAGTAATGTATAACTTCAACACAAAAATGACCACAAAATATTCTGCACATCAATATGTAACCTGTTATATTTGAGCTCAAACAAGTAACTCAACCCTTCTCATAAAAGCTCTCCACTCTAAATTGCAACCTTATTCAACACCTACTTCAAAGAAAACATTACCTTCCCTAACAAACAATTCTTCACCCCATCCGGTGTTTCTACCATCACCTCAATAACACTTATCTTAATAATTCAGCACCAACAGATTAGACAAACAACATTTTCCATACACCATATGCATTACCAATTCCTTTACTGCTCCAGCCCCAGCATCCCCACCTGAACCAAATATCTACTGCCAGCAACTTCACTTAGTACCCTTCTCCACATCAATGATAACAAAAAAAAAAATCAACGTAAACTCAAACCTTGCTCCACTGCAGCTGGCAATCTCCTACCTGAATATCTAGAGATAGTTGGCAATGTCATAGCATATTCAGTCTCTGTCCTTATCAATAGATCAATATCTAAATCCCATGTACCCTCACTATGGAAACAAATCCTGTATTACCCCTCTTCATAAAGGTGGCATATTGGCTGACATCTCTAATGTTCAGCCTATTGCAATATTAACATCTCACTCAAAAGGTCTTGAAAGATGCATTTAAAAGCAACTCCTCCACTCTTCCTCAAGAACATCCTCTTAATATCCACCCAGCATGGCTTCTACACAATACATAGTACAACTACTGCCCTGTTATTACTTACACCATAAACAAATGCAGGGACTCAGGTAAACTTGTTTCCTCCATATTCCTTGACCTGTCAAGAAATTTTTGACACAGTTCACACCCTAAACTCCTGCTATAAGCTATCTCAACTTAGACTATCCTCATCTTCATTTCTGTAGATCAGTAACTATTTAACTGACAGGCTCCTGTCTGTAAAATGACAGAATACACTCTCTCTGCTCTGTACCTGCAAATCTCCACTGGTATACTCCAAGGCTCTAGTCCTAGTCCCCTCCTCTTTAATATATTTATCAATGACCTCTATACCTCATAGGTCCAGCATCTCTTCTACAATATACTGAAGATTCTGTACTTATATGTGTATCTAATATTACCTGACCTCTTTCATATCCTGCAAGAAACGTTTTCCTCAGTTGAGAAATGGCTCCATAATTCCCAGCTACTATTCAACCCTAAAAAACAATGTTATTCCTATTTTTTATCAAAGTTACTGTGTCACCACACTGCATTTTCTACAGCCATGGAATGGAGTTTCATTATTATTACATGCTCATTTACCAAGACTGCAGAATTAGGGTTATTGCCATAATGTGTTAATTGGGAAATCTT